>NC_049906.1:20683322-20758177 GCF_001411555.2 Juglans regia
TTTTATTTCAAATTTTTTTTTTTGGCAACCCTAGAACAATGAAGCCCTAGAATTAAATTTAAGGATACTAAAATTAAAAAATAGAATCAGACCTGATTGGAAACCTTGCTCTGAATACCAAATGATATGAACCCGCGGGAAAGGAATCCCTTGAACCCACAGTCAATTTGAAAACTTCCCAAGAAAGCCAAAATCAAGTCTATGGATGGAGAATCTAGACCCGATGAGAACTCGTTTCAAGAACCTAAATTATATTAAAATCTAGACCCATTGAAGAACCCGTCTCAAGAACCCAAATTACAAAGGAGGAACGCCACAAAGGTTGTGATTTACTTTTGATAAGTTCAAAAGTTCAATTAAGAACAAGAGGAGTAAAACTCAACTCACAATGAATAAATTCATCAAATTTCATAAACTTCATCAACTGATTAGAATGAGGCTACATAGAGTATTTAAAGCAAAACCTAATGAAACCCTAGATAAAATAAAACTCCATCTTCCAAAAATACCCCTGAGTGAACAGTACCGCGGCTACAGTAACCCTAACCCTAGTTCAATAAAATAATAATTTTCCCAACATACCCTTACATAGGCATAAACCCAATTATTCTAAGCAAATAAAATAGGTCCTTGAAATTAATTAAATAAGTTGAAAGCCTTCAAGTGTCCAAAGCAGTCATGTTGTTGCCCTTTCCATAGCTTATGAAATGAATCAAAGCATAATCTTTATCGTTTAAGCCCTTGAACTTGTATTTGGCTCATCTGGAACTTGCAACATATCTTTAAGACTAGGCCCACCTTGGTTCCCATCAATGTCCATCACACACAAGCAACTTACGCATAAAACTAGTAGGCACACAAAATCTATTCATTCTAAACAAGTACCAATCTAGTTTATAGAACTTACCAAAAGATGCATTCTCACATGTTCCATACACACTAGCAAAGTCATCATTATTAGCATGCAATTCCTTATCATATTCAAATCTCAACAATTTCGCGTCTAAAATGAAGACAAGGACATACCTTCTTGCTAAAGCATCAACCACAAAATTTTTCATACCTTGTGTGTATTTGAATACATGAGGAAAAGTCTCAATACAATCCTCCCGCTTAGTATACATTCTAGTCAACAACTTACTTTGTCCCTTTAAGTGTGTCAATGACTCTTGTTTTTTCAAGAAAGGTCGATTAAGAATTGTCGCACCTGGCATAAGATTAATGTAGTGCTCTATCTCCCTAATAGGTGGCAATCCACAAAAGACACCACTAGGAAACATGACCTCATATCCCTGCAACAAAGAGACAACAATACTAGGCAAACATACGTCAAGTCCGTTAGGATTAAGAATCGCCTTAGCACAAAAACTCACTTTTCTCTTTGTTTTTCTCTCACTTTCTTCACATTCTCTTTTCTTTCCACTCTGTTTTTCTTTTTCACTCTCTTTTTCACAATTACTTTTCAACTCATTCTCTCTTTTGCTTAAGGTTTTAGTCTCACCCTCTTCTTTTTTCTCTCTCATTTTTCTGTCTTTCTCCATTTCGGTCTCACTGTTTCTTTTCTTCTCAATCTCACCTTCACTCTTTCTTTTCAGCACATTCTCACTTTCACAGTCACCTTCACTCTTACTATTAAGCTCATTCTCACTTTTTCTTGAGGTTTCAGCCTCACCCAAATCTTTTCCCTTTGGTGGTTCGGTCTTCTCATTTGCTACAACTTGATCATTTTTGTGCCACTTTGGTTTCCAAGAAGTACTAGAAACCGAAGTATACCTTGATGTACCCTTTCCAAAAAGCCGTCTCTCCACCTTCATAGCCATGTGCACCATGTCCTCTACTTCCTCATAATGTTGCAACTCAACTACATTGGCTATCTCCCTATTCAACCCCCTCAAAAATCTTTTCATTATGGCCTCCCGATCCTCCACTACATTAGCCCGAATCATAGTCACCTCCATCTCCTTATGGTAGTCCTCTACACTCCTAGACCCCTGTATAAGATTTTGTAATTTTTGGTAGAGGTCTCCATAGTAGTGGCTAGGTACAAACCTCCACCTCATGATAGCTTTCAACTCTCTCCATGTTTCTACAGGCCTCTCAAAATTCCTCCTCCTATTGGATACTAATTGATCCCACCAAATAATCGCATAATCAGTGAACTCAATTACAGCCAACTTCATCTTTTTCTCCTCAGAATAATTATGACAATCAAACACCAACTCTATTCTTTTCTCCCACTCTAAATAAACTTCAGGGTCAGTTCTACATTGGAATGATGGTATTTTCATTTTGATGCTTCTAAGGTTCTTATCTACTCTATCTCGACCCCCTGAGTTTGCCCTAAGGCCTCTTCCATGCCTAACTCTTCTATATCTACCCAATCCAACTTCAGATGTTAGCACTTCCTCATCCTCACCATACTCTCCATTCTCATACCCATTCTTAATATTAGGCTCATGTCGCCTCCAATCTTTCTCTCCTTGCAGATTTCTAACCATTGCTTCTTGATTATCCATGCTATTCCTCACTTCACCTAACACCAAGTTCAACCGCTCAAACTCTTGTTGCATGGCATGCAACACAAAGGATGAGTTATCTGCTTGCCCCCTTGGTGATGAGCTACTCCGATTAGACATTACAAGGTGCTGCACAGAAGAATGTTAGTGGTAAAAAAGAAAACCTCACACACTCCCTTACGTGTTTCAACTCGAATAATGACACTCTACTCGTGTTTCACTCTTAATGGCTTTTTTCCGATAATAGTCTCACACTCTCTTGCCTTTTACCTCAATAGTTTTTCCACTCAAGTTCTTTCAGAACTAAATGAACTCAATCAAGACAAGGCAACCTTGTTTTATCCCAACTAGTAATTAGATTCAGGAAACAAGAACAAGAGAAACATGAAGGAATAAAAATGACACGAGAATCAATGAAGGTATACGAATGAAAGACTAACAATAAGACAATATACCAACTTGAGTGATGTATGCAGCAGCCCCTTTGATCATAAGGTTTAATCAACAAATTTCTTTCTTTCTCTTTGTTGTAACTATGTAGCAACTTTGAATATGCTACCTTCTCTTTTCTTCATCCCCTTCTTTTTTTTTTCGTTTTTTTTTTTTTCGAATTTTCTTTTCTTTTCTTTTCCTTTCCTTTCTTTTCTTTTCTTTTCTTTTCCTTTCTTTTTTTTTCTCTAATTCATCCACAAACAGCAATAGTCAGTTGTGAAAACCAACCAATTGAATTCAAACACACAAGCATGGACAATGAAGTAGAAGAGAATCAATGGAACGACACTCCAAGCAATTGACAGACTTAGAGATATAGGAAACCCTAGAATATTGAAACCCTAGGTGATGCAAATTTCAGCCAAATCCAAAATCCTAAGAATTTCGGCAGCCTACTTTTCGTTTCTATTTGTTTTTTTTGGCAAGCCTAGAACAATGAAGCTGATATGAACCCGTGGGAATGAATTCCCTTGAACCCACAATCAATTTGAAAACTCCCCAAGAAAGCCAAAATCAAGTCAAGGATGGAGAATCTAGACCCGATGAGAACTCGTTTCAAGAACCTAGATTATATTAAAATCTAGACCCGTTGAAAAACCCGTCTCAAGAACCCAGATTACAAAGGAGGAACGCCACAAAGGTTGTGATTTACCTTTGATAAGTTCAAGAGTTCAATCAAGAACAAGAGGAGAAAACTCAACTCACAAATAAAATTCAATATTGTCTAACTCTCAAATGAGGCTACAAAGAGTTTTTAAAGCCAAACCTAATCAAAACCCTAGCCAAAATAATGCCCATTTTACCCAAAATTACCCTTGATGAACAGTACCGGCTACAGTACGCGCGGCTACAGTAACCCCAACAGTAAATTGATGAAACCCTAGTTCCTAAAATGTAATTTTCCAAATAAGCCCTTGGCCAAAATACAAGGCCTTCCCAAAAACATAGTTCAAAAGAAATAAGACATGTGAGCCAAGCATCTTCAAGCCCACTTATTCTAAACTAATAAAATAAATCATTTAACCAAATTGGAAGCCTCCAATAACGATAGGCCGTATGTTTAAGTCATGTCTTCCACAGCTTGAATAAAGTGGATCAAAACTGGTTCTTCTTCTTTCAGACCCATCTTCAGTGTTGGGCTCTTGCTGGCTTCATCCCAGGTGGATTGCACCAATCCTTGCATTGCTTCCTTGATCTTCTTGGCCCTTGATCTTGTAATTGGCCCATCTGGAACTTGCAAAGGATCTTTAAGAGTAGGCCCACCTTGGTTCCTATCATTCCCCCTCTCCTCAAAAGGATTCGACCTCGAATCTTCACCTACATCAAAAGGAGAAAGATCAGAAATATTGAAAGTTGCAGAAACTTTATACTCACCTGGAAGATCGACTTTATATGCATTGTCATTAATTTTCTCAAGAATTTGGAAAGGTCCATCTCCTCGAGGATGCAACTTAGTCCTTCTATGGGCTGGGAATCTTTCTTTGCGCATGTGAACCCAAACCCAATCTCCTGGTTCAAAGATGACACGCCTTCGTCCTTTATTGGCTTGGGAAGCAACCCTTTCATTCTTTTGGGCAATTTGAAGCCGTACCCTCTCATGAAGTGATTTCACCAACTCCGCCTTCTTTTGTCCATCCAAACTACTCCTGTCATCAACAGGTAAAGGCATCAAATCCAAAGGAGTAAGTGGATTAAATCCATAAACAATTTCAAAAGGAGAGTATGAAGTAGTAGTATGCATCGTCCTATTATATGCAAACTCTATAAATGGCAAACAATCCTCCCAAGTTTTTAAATTCTTATGAACAACAGTGCGTAAAAGCTGAGTTAAAGTCCTATTAACTACTTCAGTCTGACCATCAGTCTGTGGATGACAAGTAGTGGAAAATAAGAGCTTAGTACCCAATTTCCCCCACAACACCTTCCAAAAGTAGCTAAGAATTTAACATCCCTATCAGAAACAATACTCCTAGGTACACCATGGAGTCGCACTATCTCCCTGAAAAACAAGTCAGCTATATTTGTTGCATCATCTGTTTTATGGCATGGAATGAAATGTGCCATCTTACTGAATCTATCAACAACAACAAAAATAGAATCTCTACCCCTTTTGGTCCTAGGCAGCCCCAAAACAAAGTTCATAGATATGTCGACCCATGGCTCACTAGGAACGGGTAAGGGTGTATACAACCCATGTGGCAAAACCTTAGATTTGGCCTTTCTACATGTAATGCATCTTCCACAAATACGGTTAACATCTCTCTTCATCTTAGGCCAAAAGAAATGTTCATGCAAAATGTCTAAAGTTTTCTTGACACCAAAGTGTCCCATTAACCCCCCACCATGTGCCTCACGCACCAATAACTCACGCATAGAACAATTTGGCAGACAAAGTTTGCTTTCTTTAAACAAATAACCATCATGCTTGTAAAACTTACCAAATGCCGCCTTATCACATGCCACATACACATTTGAAAAATCAGCATCATCGGCATACATGTCTTTCACATATTCAAACCCAAGCATTTTGGCACTCATAGAAGTAAGAAGTACATACCTCCGGGATAGAGCATCAGCAACAATGTTCTCCTTACCTTGCTTGTAACGGATGACATAGGGAAAGGTCTCAATGTATTCCATCCATCTAGCATGCCTTTTATTCAACTTACCTTGACCCTTGAGATGCTTCAATGATTCATGATCGGTGTGGATCACAAATTCCCTTGGCCATAGGTAGTGCTGCCAAGTCTCTAATGCACGAACAAGAGCATAAAGCTCTTTGTCATAAGTAGGGTACTTCAGGGATGCCCCACTTAACTTTTCACTGAAGAAGGCTATGGGCCGCCTATCCTGCATCAAAACGGCTCCAATCCCTATTCCTGAGGCATCACATTCAATCTCAAAAGCTTTGTTAAAATCAGGTAATGCTAACACAGGTGCAGAGCACAACCTTTCTTTAATAGTGGCAAAAGCATTCTCTTGATTAGCCCCCCAATGAAACCCAACATTCTTTTTAATTACCTCAGTGAGTGGTGCAGCAATGGTGCTGAAGTCTTTAACAAAACGCCGATAAAAGCTAGCTAGCCCATGAAAGCTTCTTACCTCAGTGATGCTTTTTGGCGTTGGCCACTCCTTGATGGCCTTGACTTTCTCTTCATCCACCTCAATACCCTTTGTACTAACAACGTAACCAAGAAAAACAACTTTTTCCATGCAAAAGGCACATTTCTTGAAATTAGCATACAACTTTTCACATCTCAACACATCAAACACATATCTCAAATGCTCAATATGTTCATTTAAGTTCTTGCTGTACACTAAGATATCATCAAAGTACACAACCACAAACTTGCCTATGAATGCACGTAGGACATGGTTCATTAATCTCATGAAAGTACTGGGCGCATTTGTAAGTCCAAATGGCATAACCAACCATTCATAAAGCCCATACTCAGTCTTAAAAGCAGTTTTCCATTCGGTCTTTCTCTTTGCTTCAGCTGGATCATTCCTATCCCATTTTGATTTCCAAGTAGTGCTAGAAACCGTAGTGTACCTTGCTGTCCCTTTTCTCTTTAATTGCCTCTCCACCTTCATAGCCATGTGCACCATGTCCTCTATCTCCACATAATGCTGCAATTCAATTACATTGGCTATGTCCCTATTCAACCCACTCAAAAATCTAGCCATGGTGGCCTCTCGGTCCTCCTCTACATTAGCCCGAATCATCGCCACCTCCATCTCCTTATGGTAATCCTCCACACTCCTAGACCCCTGTGTAAGATTTTGTAATTTCTGAAAAAGGTCTCTATAGTAATGGCTAGGAACAAATCTCCGCCTCATGAGAGCTTTCAACTCTCCCCATGTCTCTATAGGCCTCTCATAATTCCTTCTCCTATTGGTCACTAATTGATCCCACCAAATAATAGCATAATCAGTGAACTCAATTACCGCCAACTTCACTTTCTTCTCCTCAGAGTAATTATGGCAATCAAACACCAACTCTATTTTTTTCTCCCACTCTAGATAAACCTCAGGGTCAGTTCTACCTTGGAAAGATGGTATTTTCATTTTGATGCTACCAAGGTCTCTATCTACACCATCCCGACCCCTTAGATTCCCCTCAAGTCCTCTTTCATGCCTAACTCCTCTATTTCTACCCGACCCAACGTCAGATGCTAAATCTTCCTCTTCCCCACCATCTCCTTCATTCTCATACTGATTTTCGACTCTATGCTCACATCGCCTCCTATCCCTCCTACCTTGTAGATTTCTAATCGCTGCTTCTTGATGATCCATCCTATCCCTCACTTCACCCAACACCAAGTTTAACCGCTCAAACTGTTGTTGCATGGCTTGCAACACAAAGGATGAGTTATCTGCTCTCCCCCTTGGTGATGCGCTACTCCGATGAGACATTATTAGGCGCTACACAAGAGAAAGTTAGTGGCAAAAAAAAAAAAAAAGTAAACCTCACACACTCCCTCACGTGTTTACACTCGAATAATGACACTCCACTCGTGTTTCACTCTTAATTGGCTTTTTTTTAATAATAGTCTCACACTCTCTTTGCCTTTTACCTTAAGAGTTTTCCCACTCAAGTTCTTTAAAAACTAATTGACTCAATCAAGACAAAGCAACCTTGTTTTATCCCAACTAGTAATTAAGTCCAAGAAACAAGAACAAGAGAAACACGGAAGGAATGAAAAAAAAATGGCACGTGAATCAAGAAAATTATACGAATGAAACAGTAGCAATAAGACAAGATATCAACTAGAATCACCCCCTTTGATGATAAGGATCAAGGAAAAAAAAAATCTCGAATTTTTTTTTTTTTTTTCACGATTTTTTTTTTTCTTTTCCTTTCTTTTCTTTTCTTTTCTTTTCTTTTCTTTTCCTTTCACCAACTGATTTGATCACAATCAAGAATAAGCAGTTGAGAAAAACCCTAACAATAACTCAAAAACCCTTGGGCAAATGATATACGGCAGCCCCTAGAACAAGAGATTTCAGCCAATACAAACCCTAGAACAATGAATTTCAGCAACCCTACTAACCACCACTATTTTTTTTTTTGTAATCAATCCTAGAACAATGACACCCTAGAATTAAATATGCAAGAAATAAAAGATAGAATAAGACCTGATTGGAAACCTTGCTCTGAATACCAAATGATATGAACCCGTGGGAATGAATTCCCTTGAACCCACAATCAATTTGAAAACTCCCCAAGAAAGCCAAAATCAAGTCAAGGATGGAGAATCTAGACCCGATGAGAACTCGTTTCAAGAACCTAGATTATATTAAAATCTAGACCCGTTGAAGAACCCGTCTCAAGAACCCAGATTACAAAGGAGGAACGCCACAAAGGTTGTGATTTACCTTTGATAAGTTCAAGAGTTCAATCAAGAACAAGAGGAGAAAACTCAACTCACAAATAAAATTCAATATTGTCTAACTCTCAAATGAGGCTACAAAGAGTTTTTAAAGCCAAACCTAATCAAAACCCTAGCCAAAATAATGCCCCTTTTACCCAAAATTACCCTTGATGAACAGTACCGGCTACAGTACGCGCGGCTACAGTAACCCCAACAGTAAATTGATGAAACCCTAGTTCCTAAAATGTAATTTTCCAAATAAGCCCTTGGCCAAAATACAAGGCCTTCCCAAAAACATAGTTCAAAAGAAATAAGACATGTGAGCCAAGCATCTTCAAGCCCACTTATTCTAAACTAATAAAATAAATCATTTAACCAAATTGGAAGCCTCCAATAACGATAGGCCGTATGTTTAAGTCATGTCTTCCACAGCTTGAATAAAGTGGATCAAAACTGGTTCTTCTTCTTTCAGACCCATCTTCAGTGTTGGGCTCTTGCTGGCTTCATCCCAGGTGGATTGCACCAATCCTTGCATTGCTTCCTTGATCTTCTTGGCCCTTGATCTTGTAATTGGCCCATCTGGAACTTGCAAAGGATCTTTAAGAGTAGGCCCACCTTGGTTCCTATCACTAAGCCTATTATATACATGTTAGAATGTTAGTTTGAAGATATTTGATGTTAGCTTTGAAGATATGAAATTTTATGAAATGAGATATTCGGTTAGACCAAAGTGATGATGTTCTTGGCTAAATTTATGTTTTGGTTGATGTTTAACCATGTGATATTGAGTTTGAACTTGGATCTGTATTGGGACACTTTTTTAAAGCATGTGATATTTTGGTTTGAAGATCACATCTTTGTAAGTCATGGATCAAGAGGTTGATCAAGACAAGTTAGAAATAAAAATCTGTTTTGATCTTAGAAGAAAAACCAAAGAGTTCAAGTATGGTTTTAGTGATTTTGATGATTTTTGTTCATGATTCAAAACATAATTATTCTTAGGAATATGTTATGAGTATATGAGAAGAAAATTTTTGGTTTAATCATGAGTCTTGAAATTTGAAAGAATTGCAATAAAAATCAAGGGAAATAGCCTATGTAAGTTTCGGCCCTATAGAGTTTTAATGGTTGTGTTTAGTTTTAAATTTTTTTGAACTGATATTTGAGCTTGGCACAAAATTTACATGAGGTATGTAAATTTTGATGATGTTTGGAGTTAGGATGTAAAATCCTTAAGTTAGGGGTAAAATGGTCATTTTCCTGCATGTAGAGGGTAAAATGGTCATTTTACTCTAAGTTGATATTTTTCCATATTCCTAATTGTTAGTGATTAAGTTCTAACTTTTAGAAATCACTACTTTCAGTTTCTCGTGATCGCACTTGAGTTTTGTCTAGAAGCGTGAAGACCAAGGTAAGTTAGCTTTTAACTTACTAGCAGTTTAATGTGTATGAGTGATCAGTAAAGAAACTACAGTGTATGTATGTATGTATGTCATCATATGTGTCATGCCAAGTCATTTATCTGTTACAAATAATTTATTATGTCACGTATTGATATACATTGCTTGCCAATATGTCATGTTAAGTATGTCATATGTTACATGTATGTCATGTCATGTAGTATTCACTATTGCAAGTATGTCATCTTAAGTATGTTGTCTGTTACATGGTATGCCATGTTACGAAATTTTTTATCTCAAGTAAATCATATCTTTTGAGTTATGTTCAAGTCAGTTATGTCTAGGATACTCACGATGTAATCACTATGATTGTCTGAACATCTCCATTAGTAATTCATGCGAGGTACATCTGGTGAAATCATTTTGATTGTCAGAATTCAGTTATGCAGATACTCCTGACGTAGTTATTTTGATTGTTAGAATATCTCATTTAAAATACTCATGATGGAATCATTTTGATTGTCTGAGTATCTCTTATAGAATCTGTTGGGCGGAATCATTATGATTGTTCACTATTCCTAATGACACGTCTAGCAGAATCATTTTGATTATCAGAATTCAAGTCCAAGTTCATGTCAAGTAAAGAAGTCAGTTCAAGTTCATGTCAAGTAAAGAAGTTAGTTCAAGTTCATGTATAGTTAAGGTTCAGTTCAAGTTTAGTTCACGCTTCAGTTTAAGTTGTCAGTTATATTATGTTGTATGTCAAGTTATGTTATGACTACTTATGATTTTGATTATGCATTCATGATTTTATTGCCATGCATGCATCGTTAACCTGTGTGTAGATTTGTAATCAAGTCTCACTGTGGTAGTCCTAACTACCATTCCCCCCGAATGGTAGATGTTGTTACAGGATCTGAAGAAGAATCAAGAATTGACCAACTGGAAATAGTCGACTAAGCGACGGTGCGATGTAGATGATAGTAAATTAGTTACCTCAGATTACTACTTGTATTTGTGGAGTTCAATCTCCAACACTCTTTTGATCACAGCCATTTTGAACTAATGTTGTGATCTCAGTTGTTTAGTATATCATTATGTATGAAGTGTGTTTTAAGTATTTGAAATATTTCAGTTTGGTGCATAGTATTGCTAAAGAAAAAAAAATTATCCGCTACAAATATTGCATAATGCTAGATGCATGTTAAGCACATTGTATCTTATATATCATGAACGGGGCCAGGTAACTTTGTGTTGCATGTCTCGATGCTTCACATTGATGGTGCAGTAACTAGCAGGAACACGTGGTGCAAAGGAGAACCGTGTTATGTTCACCCTATAAAAAAAGAGCAAGAGCTCATATGTTATGGATCACTCAATGAGAATCTCGTGATATGATAAGGATCACTCAATGAAAATCTTGTGATAAATTCTGATAAGGCAAGTTCTGATTAAGATAAAAGTCAAAAAGAAAGTCAAAAATGTTTTTTGAAAAATGTCAATGTCGCCGTTACAAGTCTTTTGAAAAATGGTCGAGTGCATAAGTCAAGTCTCAATCAACTTATATGTCAGTACATGTCCATGCACGCATTTCATGATATACCTCTTGTATGCACAATGTTAACTATTGTGTATTGCGTGTTTACTTATTGAGATTTTTCGAAATCTCATTTTGGTAGTTTCCACTACCATTCCCCAACCAGAATGGTAGAAGTTGCAACAGGTATCTCTTGAATTATGAATCTAGATGAGTATATTGTGCAAGCTCATTACGACTATACTGCAAATGCATTGAAGCACATGGCGGGCTTCTCAAGGAAATTCTAACTAGTATTAGTGAGACTGAGATCGATGCTACAATCTCCCGACCGTCCAAAAATTTAAAATTTTGGTGGAACATGGACCAGTTGTCTACTTTTCTTGAGCGAGCCTCAAAGGCCTCGGCTGACGCAAAAGCAATAGCGAAGGACTTAGGATTGTTACCACCCGAGCCTCAGCAATCAAATGAGGTCTTTTGGTATTTGACTCCTGATGGGACAGTAGTGTTGAGGAGAATGGGAACCTAAGATATTTTGTGAAAACATTTATGACTTAAGGTCTTAACTTTTTGAGCAATATTTTGAGAAGGTCTTGTGTTTTGTTAGATTAAAAATACTCTATGCATTTGGGATACTATATATTTATATGATGCATGTTTTTGGGATAATGACAATGTTGGGTATTTTGTTTAGTAACGGTACCATGTGCTTGCAAATGCTTATTGCATTGTTTAGATGATGCATGTTTTTGGGATAATGACAATGTTGGGTATTTTGTTTAGTAACGGTACCATGTGTTTGCAAATGCTTATTGCATTGTTTAGATTATCTGACTTTTATTATTATTTTGCTACAAATTTTATTGCATATTGCTAGTATACTTAGGTGTATTGCATATTATCTGCCATCTACGATGTGTGTGTATCCACGTGTTACATGTCCCGGCATTTCAGTCGTCGTCTAATCCCAAGCGGGAGCTGGGGGCACCACACAAAGCCAAACTCTTGTTAGCCCCCTTTTACGTAAGAAGTTGCGAAGATAATTATTATTTGATATGTTTATTATTGTAGCACTCACTTCCCGTAGGCTAAGAGTGTTACTTGTTTTTCATAAAAATAAACCTAGCAAGAGATCTCATATTTAATAAATGAACTTAGGATTCATTTTGTCGAAAAAATATCTAATAAAATGTCTTCCAAAAATATTAAATGAATAAACTGAATAAAATTTATGTCATAAAAGTAATTTTATTCTAGAAAGTCTGAAACTAAATCAACTGCTCCTTCTAATCCTGGCCTACCTACTCGTATTCATTGATATGAACTTCACCAACAATTGTGATGAAACCCGATAACAATGATGGCTTGGAACCCCAAGATCGTATTGACAAGATTTGTTGAGCCTTGACCAGTCACCCAACTAGATGAGAACCAAGACTACGAAGGATTGAAAACGCCACACCCAGAAATCAGAATCAAGGTGATAAGTTTGGAGCTTGAACGCCACAAGATTAACTTGATAAGTTCAAGGAGTTCTTTGAAGAACCAAGAGGAACACAAGACCTCACAAAAATAAATAAGTTTCTGAAATTTCCAATCTGCTATTAAAACTCGAAATAATCCCTTTATATACTTGGAACAACCCTCCAAGAATAGGAAAAGTCATAACTACAGCTTTAAAAGCAACACAAATATTAACATAACAAGTCCCACGAAATTTAGGCCTCTTGGACTTCTAGAGGCAGCCAGAAATGACTAAATGACTAAATTCAATGTATTTCACGTACCCAGGCAAGACCAAGTTCATTCACCTATTTAATATTCTTGAAACTTAACAAATTCACGTCCTTTAATGGTCAGACCATTCATCATATTTCTATGTGCTAATTAGCCTCTTCAATTGCCTTGATGACATGGATTAAGTCTTGAATATTATTTGAGCCCATCTTGGTCTTTTTAGAATCAGCCCAATTCTCTTGGATTAGCCCATTTAGTGCTTCCTTGAAACGTTTGGCTCTAAGTCTTGTAATTGGGCCACTAGGAAATGACAAAGGGTCTTGTACAAATTCAGCTCCATTCCCACTTGTATGATTAGCATGTCCAACTCCTTGGTTTGCATCATTCTCCCCCTCTTGAGAAGGATTTGTCCTCAAATCATCACCTACATCAAAAGGAGACAAATCAGCAACATTAAAGCTTGCACTGACACCATACTCACCTGGTAAGTCAAGCTTGTAGGCATTATCATTGATGCGTTCTACTACTTGAAATGGCCCGTCACCCCGAGGTAGGAGTTTTGAACGCCGCTTCTCTGGAAAACGGTCCTTCCTTAAGTGCAACCAAACCCAATCTCCTGGTTGAAACACTACCTTCTTACGTCCCTTGTTGGCTTGATGGACATATTGTTTAGTCCTCCTTTCAATGTTCAGCCGTGCCTTTTCATGAATCATCTTTACAAATTCTGCCTTCTTTTTGCCATCTAAGTTCACACGTTCACTCAAAGGTAAAGAAGTTAAATCCAAAGGTGACAATGGGTTAAAGCCATAAACAATTTCAAATGGTGAAAACTTAGTTGCAGAATGTATACTTCTATTGTAAGCAAATTCAACATGTGGCAAACAATCTTCCCATGCTTTCAAGTTCTTTTTAATGATAGCACGCAACAAAGACGACAAAGTTCTATTTACTACTTCAGTTTGGCCATCCGTTTGTGGATGACAAGTAGTAGAAAACAACAACTTAGTTCCCAGCTTTCCCCACAAAGTCTTCCAAAAGTAACTCAAAAACTTTGCATCCCTATCAGAAACAATGGTCTTAGGCATACCATGTAACCTAACAATTTCTTTGAAGAACAAATCAGCTATATGTGATGCATCATCAGTTTTATGGCATGCAATGAAGTGTGCCATCTTGGAAAATCTATTTACCACCACAAAAACTGAATCTCTCCCCCTCTTAGTCCTAGGTAAACCTAAAACAAAATCCATAGAAATACAGTCCAAGGTTCACTAGGTATTGGCAAAGGGGTGTACAAACCATGGGGTTTCAACTTAGACTTAGCCTGTTTACACGTGATACACTTCTCACAAATTCTTTCCACATCACGTTTCATATGAGGCCAAAAAAATGTTCATGCAAAATTCCTAAAGTCTTAGCTACACCAAAATGACCCATCAAACCACCACCATGAGCTTCTCTCACAAGCAATTCGCGCAAAGAACATATTGGTAAACACAGTTTATTTTCCCGAAACAAAAATCCATCATACCTATAAAACTTACCAAACGCCATTTTTTCACATGCATTGAACACATCACCAAAATCAGAATCTTGAGCATACAATTCCTTAATGTATTCAAAGCCAAGCATTTTTGTATCTAAAATGGAAAGTAAGGCATACCTTCGGGACAATGCATCAGCCACCACATTTTCCTTACCTTGCTTATATCTGATCACATACGGAAATGTTTCAATGAATTCCACCCACTTGGCATGGCGTTTGTTCAACCTTTGCTGTCCTTTCAAATGCTTCAAAGACTCATGATCTGTGTGAATCACAAACTCCTTTGGCCATAGATAGTGTTGCCAATTTTCCAAAGCCCTCACCAAGGCATACATCTCCTTATCATAAGTAGGGTAATTTAGGGCTGCCCCACTCAACTTTTCACTGAAATAAGCAATTGGACGGCCTTCTTGCATCAAAACAGCTCCAATTCCTATGCCTGAAGCATCACACTCAATTTCAAAAGTTTTAGCAAAGTTAGGTAAAACAAGCAAAGGTGCATTAGTTAACTTTTCTTTGATCAGACTAAATGCCTTTTCTTGTTCTTTTCCCCACTTAAACGGCACATTTTTCTTGATGACTTCAGTAAGAGGGGCGGCTAAGCTACTAAAATCACGCACAAACCGTCTATAGAAGCTAGCTAAGCCGTGGAAACTCCTCACTTGGCTGACTGTTGTAGGCGTTGACCACTCTTGGATTGCCTTCACCTTTTCCTCATCCACCTCAATTCCTCTCTTACTAACAACAAAACCAAGAAACACAAGCTTATCCGTGCAAAAGGTGCACTTTTTGAGGTTAGCAAACAACCTTTCTTTCCTTAGAATTTCCAAAACAGATTTCAAATGCATTACATGTTCTTCCAAATTTTTGCTATAGATCAGGATATCATCAAAATACACAACTACAAATCTGCCAATAAATGCTCGCAAAACATGGTTCATCAAAGCATAAATGTGCTCGGAGCATTAGTTAAACCGAAAGGCATCACTAACCACTCATACAAACCATATTTAGTCTTAAAAGCAGTTTTCCATTCATCACCTTCTTTCATCCTAATCTGATGATATCCACTCTTAAGATCAATTTTTGTAAAGACACAAGAACCATACAATTCATCCAACATATCATCTAGTCTAGGAATGGGATGACGATACTTTACCGTTATGTTGTTGATGGCTCGGCAGTCAACACACATCCTCCATGTTCCATCCTTCTTGGGAACTAACAGCACCGGAACCGCACAAGGACTCATACTTTCACGCACAAACCCCTTCTCCAATAATTCACTTACTTGCCTCTGAAGTTCCTTGGTCTCCTCGGGATTACTCCTATAAGCAGGTCGGTTTGGAATTGATGCACCAGGTATGAAATCAATTTGATGTTCAATCCCTCGGATTGGAGGTAAACCATATGGTACCTCTTCAGGAAGGACATCTTCAAACTCCTGCAAAAGAGAAACAATATTGCTCGGCAAAGCACCGACGAGATCATTAGTACATAAAAGAGCCTCCTTGTACATGAGTACAATAAGGGGCTGGTGTGAAAATAATGCTCTCTTGATCTCACTTTTTTTTGCAATGTAATTGAATTTTTCCTCTCTTGCTCTCACTATAGCCGAAATCCTCTCTCTTTCTTTTTCACTCTGATCAATGTTTTTCTCTCCTTTTTTTTTTAAGTCTTTTTTTTCAGTTTCGGCCTTCCTTTCCTTTTCCTTTTTTTTTTCATTCGAACTTTGTAACTTTAATTGGTCCTCCCTGACCTGTTTTGGAGTTAATGGCACAAGAGTAATAGGTTGCCTATTAAGAGTGAAGGAATACTTATTTGTGAATCCATCATGCGTAACCCTCAGATCATACTGCCATGGTCTTCCCAACAGTAAATGGCATGCGTGCATAGGAACCACATCACAAAGCACCTCATCCTCATATTTGCCAATGGATAATGCCACCAACACTTGTCTTGTCACCTTGATTTCCCCACATTCATTCAACCACTGAAGCCGGTAAGGTTGAGGATGTTTCAAGGTAGTTAAAGCCAATTTCTCCACCAAATAAGTGCTGGCTACATTTGTGCAACTCCCACCATCGATAATGACACTGCAAACTTTGTTATTTACAAAGTGAAACAAGTTCTCCCTTTGGTTACTTTCTTCCTCCTTAACCTGCACATTGAGAACTCGCCTTGCAACCAATAAATCTCCAACCACAGCATTTTGCTCATCGTCAGCATCCTCCATAGATGGCATATCATCATTATCTACTTCTTCCTCATTTTCTGACTCAAGCTCTCCTTGGGCATTTATCACCATCACCCTCTTGTTTACACACTGGCTGGCTATATGTCCGCGCCCCTGACATTTAAAACATTTAATATCACGTGTCTTAGAACTTGAAGTCTCGATTGTACCTGAAGTAGTGGCGGTCTTTAAGTTGGCATTCTTAGAGGATTCAAATTTTGGCTTATTTTGTTGCTGCTCGTCCCTTTTTGGAGTTGTCTTCCACGAGCTGGTTGTAGCCATAGGCAGTCCCCTCCTAGCCAATCCCTTTCGTTTGAATTGTTCCTCCACCTTTATGGCTTGATGCACCATATCTGTCAACTCAACATAGTGCTGCATCTCGACTATATCCGCAATCTCACGATTTAAACCGTGCAAAAACCTAGCCATGGTGGCTTCCCGGTCCTCTTCTACATTTGCCCGGATCATAGCTACCTCCATCTCCTTGTAATACTCATCCACACTTTTAGATCCTTGAATTAACCTCTGTAATTTTTGATACAATCCCCTATAATAGTGGCTGGGTACAAAACGCTTCCTCATAAGCATTTTCATTTCCTCCCAAGTGTCCACGGGTGGCTCTCTATTCCTCCTCCTATTAATCAGTAATTGATCCCACCACACAATGGCATAATCGGTAAATTCAATTGCAGCCAACTTAACCTTCTTTATCTCTGAGTAGTTGTGACAATCAAAACCATCTCCATTTTAGTTTCCCACTCCAAATAAACTTCAGGATCATTTTTACCTTGAAAAGATGGGATTTTAATCTTTATATTTCCTAAATCGTTATCCCTCCTAGGCCTACCCATCCTAGCTTCTCTATTTCTATACCCACGCTCAATCCTGCCTCGGTTCAAATATTGCTCATCAAACTCCTCCGACTCCGCCTCTCCATCAACATTCCGCCACGGACCACGCCCACCATGCTGCC
Organism: Juglans regia; assembly: GCF_001411555.2. NCBI lineage: Eukaryota > Viridiplantae > Streptophyta > Magnoliopsida > Fagales > Juglandaceae > Juglans > Juglans regia. The sequence continues at coordinate 20,701,135 of NC_049906.1, forward strand.
TATTGTGGATGTCATGTTGCTGGCCCCTAGGAGTTTCCGCTTCTACCCTGTCCAACCTTTCGTGAATAGGTTCTAATTCAGCCCTCAACATACGCCTCATCTCCCCTAACATCGCTTGCATTTGGAGGTTTGGAACTGGAGGTTGTCGAAATTCTTCGGTTGTGTCTTCTTCTTGATTATTAGACATGTTTTAAAATCTGCAAACAAAGTTAGAATCCTCACAAGCACTCCCTCACGTGTTTCACTCAAGAATTGATACACTTGCACTCGTGTTTTCACTCTAAACGGCTTTTACCCTCATATGGTCTCGCACACTCTTGCCTTTTTCCACTCTTCTGTGTCTTCTTTAGTTCTTAATCGAACTTCAAGAAACTCATTCAAAATAATCCAGCAGCAATTCAGAAAATAAACAACCAAAACTCATCAAAAGTTCAAGTACTTGAATAAGGTGAGATACAAGATTGAAAGGAAGAAGTTTTCTTACTGGAATCGTGTACCCTTTTTTTTTTTTTTTTTAAACACAGCAGGAACAGGAAATAGAACGAAGATAAAAGATAGACAAACTTATCTTAGAACCAAAGCTCTTGATACCAAAATGATATGAACTCCACCAACAATTGTGATGAAACCCGATAACAATGATGGCTTGGAACCCCAAGATCGTATTGACAAGATTTGTTGAGCCTTGACCAGTCACCCAACTAGATGAGAACCAAGACTACGAAGGATTGAAAACGCCACACCCAGAAATCAGAATCAAGGTGATAAGTTTGGAGCTTGAACGCCACAAGATTAACTTGATAAGTTCAATGAGTTCTTTGAAGAACCAAGAGGAACACAAGACCTCACAAAAACAAATAAGTTTCTGAAATTTCCAATCTGCTATTAAAACTCGAAATAACCCCTTTATATACTTGGAACAACCCTCCAAGAATAGGAAAAGTCATAACTACAGCTTTAAAAGCAACACAAATATTAACATAACAAGTCCCACGAAATTTAGGCCTCTTGGACTTCTAGAGGCAGCCAGAAATGACTAAATGACTAAATTCAATGTATTTCACGTACCCAGGCAAGACCAAGTTCATTCACCTATTTAATATTCTTGAAACTTAACAAATTCACGTCCTTTAATGGTCAGACCATTCATCATATTTCTATGTGCTAATTAGCCTCTTCAATTGCCTTGATGACATGGATTAAGTCTTGAATATTATTTGAGCCCATCTTGGTCTTTTTAGAATCAGCCCAATTCTCTTGGATTAGCCCATTTAGTGCTTCCTTGAAACGTTTGGCTCTAAGTCTTGTAATTGGGCCACTAGGAAATGACAAAGGGTCTTGTACAAATTCAGCTCCATTCCCACTTGTATGATTAGCATGTCCAACTCCTTGGTTTGCATCATTCATCATCCTCACCTACGTGGTTAAAAACATTAAATAAACTAAAATGAGTTGAAGACTCAACAAGAAATCAATCACAACATAGCCATAATAAATATAAGGTTTTCATAAAAGTTTTCATGCTGAGAACTTAAAATCCATGACTGTTCGTACTAATGTTTATGCTCTGCATGACTGATTTATGTGAATTAACTGACTGATCTGACTTAACTGACTGATCTAATTGGGCAACACACTTAACCCTGTGTGCGAGATTGTACACCGTCCCCACGTCACGCAGCCACGAGGGGAGCCACTGATAGTATTCTGGCATACTATGGTGGACCACGCTTGAGTCTATGACTTGCACATCCACCCTGAAACTAAACTGCATTGGTACCATGCATCTGAATGACCATCTAATTAACTGATTTGATCTTATATTGCTCTTCAACTTAATATAGCTTACGTGTCTTATGCACATGAGATGATGAATGACATAATACATAAATAATTATAATTTCTAAATCTGAACATGATGCGGAATGACATGATCGTATGCTATGTTGGATGACATGTTTGCATATGACATGAGTGGTACATAAAAATGGTTGTCAAAGAACTGGCGCTAATAATGTCATTATCATTATTATTATTAACATTATTATTATTATTATCATCATTATTTTTATCATTATTATCATATTATCATTATTATTATCATATTATTATTATTATTATTATTATTATTATTATTATTATTATTATCGTCATTATCATTATCATCATCATTATTATTATCATCATCATTATTATTATCATTATTATTATTATTAGGCCTGCAACCCGGTGTGTCCAAGCTGGGTTTGGCCCCGATCTGACGAGAAAATTTTATTAAAAGGCGCCAACCCGACCCGTTCCAACCCGGTACATTCGGGTCGAGTCATAATCCTCATCGCCTTCTGCAGACTCTGCCCTAACTTCCTCATTCCTTCTCCAGCACAACCAAATCCTCCTCGCTTCCGAAAACTCTCCCACACAGCCAAATAATATTCAAATAGTTTATGGTGTACCTACGTGGTGAGGGTCGCATTTCGCCATCATGGATGACGGCTCAAAGGCACTATTTGTGATCACGACCACGAAGAGTTGCTCATGGTAGGCCTTTTCGACTGAAATAACCAGCGCATGCAAAGAAAGCATGAGGTGTATTCTCGGGTATGGAACCAATGGAAAACACCTCAAAACTCCAAGAAAGAGAGAACCCATCTTCCATAAACTCTCCAGCTAGGAATGTCATCAACGATGTGAGCAACAGTAGCAGCAATAGCAATGGCCTCCAAAATCCCACCCCACCTCTTATACCAAAAGCCATCCCTAGATCTGACTCCAACCCCTACCCGACAACCTTTGTCCAAGCAGACACCTCCACCTTCAAACAAGTTGTCCATATGCTCACTGGCTCACTAGAGACTGCCAAACCATCGTCGAAACTGAACCAAGCCCCATCCAAGAACCATAGCATACCTCCCATTAGGACTACACAAAATAAGCAACAAGGGTTCAAGCTCTATGAGAGGAGGAACAACCTCAAGATCAGCCTCATGATCAACACCTTCATGCCAAACTTTTCTCACAATCCAGAAAACGAGAGAGCGGCATCGTTTTTTCACTGCAATGGATTTTGAGTTGAGTTCAAATGTCGTATGATATTAGTCGAATTGGATGAATGTTGAAACCGACATTTACTCAACCCAACTCTAGCGGGTTTGACCCAATCAGGTTGTGTGGGTATAGGCCTAATTATTATTATTATAGTTATCGTTATTATCATTATCATCTTTACGTTTTAGAGAACTAGCCTACTTTGGAGAAATAGCCAGAGAGGTAGAGCACAGCACAAAACGATTTGGTTTAAAGACATCTTTCAAATCAGTTACTCGTCATCCCAACATCCCAAAGACATGTTGATTTTTTCAGAAAACAGATACGTCTTATCCCTGTATGTGCATCGTTACACAACATTACTCCAGATTTCGCATTGCACTACTTCCGGATAAGACAATAATCAACTACAGCTCAGGAAAGGGCCATACCAAGCTAACACAGACTTAACATTTTGTACAACTCTAAAGGAGATCCATTCATCCAATCCAAGCATTTGTAGAGAAAGTTGCAATCCTACCTAGCCACGAAACATTGCCTGAAAATGGTAGCGCAGCAGTGGGAAACCCAAGGTAAATATGGAACATAGTTCTCGGCTCTCAAACCATATATTGGTACAATTCCTTTTGGGAGCTGCTACTCCCACCGAGGATTGAGGGATCCACCGAACAGCCAAAAATTCTTTTTTTTTTAAACATTTTTTTAAACCAATTAAATATTTTCAAAAATAAAATAAAAATCACAAATTCATTAAAAAACATTTCCTTAACCATTTAAAAAAAAAAAAAAACCAATCGGTGGGTTTTGTAGGTGGTAGTGTCTTCCATTCCTTTTCAACGCTCATTGCACGATTAATCATTGATAGAGGAACGTTAAAGCAACCATCATTGCATGTAAAACTGTAAGCAGACTATAACTGTTCGAATTAAAGTAACTGCTTCTCAACCACGATCAAATAAACGGTGAGGTAAAAAGCCGATACAAAAACTTGGAAAACAAGGTCCCGAACATTTAGAGCCTTGAATGCTACAAATGGAAACTACGTAATCTCTCCCTAACACTGCATTCCAAGAATCACTCCTGAGAGTTTCATCTACTTCTTTACCGTCCCGCACAGAGAGAGAGAGAGAGAGAGAGAGAGCTTTACCATCTATTATTTGGTGGTTTAACTTTGTAAATGCGAACAATCCAGTTAGATGTCGTAAAAGCCTCTTCCAAATATTCAAGTTTAATATCCTTGTTTCCAATTTCAACCCCCCTTGCACGATCATACCTGCCATTTAAAAAAAAAAAACACCAATAATTACAAAACAAATACTTTATGAGTACAACAATGCCTCCAATACCATTAAGCAGAAAGTTAGAAACCATAATGTTAAAACTCAAAATGAACAGCATATGACTGATGCACAGCCTCCTTGCACACAAGGGTTAAATGTTTCATGAGTGTGAATATTTAATTGTGTTTTAAGGATCTTTAAAGAGGTAAATCCAGATTCATAACCTTTTTGCTGTAAGGCATACCATTTACTGAGTAGTCGAATTATTATTTTTTAAATATTTAAATGTGCAGGTGATGTTGAGGATGATGATGCAGCAAGTTAACACTTTTGCTTGAGGTATTAGTGCTTATGGACCACTTATCACCCAGAGCCATGTATTGTTAACATGTAGATTTCTTCTTAACCCGTCTAGAAGGATTGAGTTACAACTTAACAAATGAATCAAACTCAAGTCAAGTTTACACAAGTTAAGCTCAATTTATTGATCCATTTACAACCCTATCCATAAATATTATATGTACCATGACAAGCAATAAACTTGGAAGCGTGCAGCCTCTATGCCTTGTCTTCTAGCATTGTGCATCTACTTCATGTTTTGGTTTTGACTTGTTATTAATTTTAGTCTATAGTGGCTGTTTGATTACTTGCGTTATCCTTGTCTCACATGCATGTGACACAACCCTACTATCATTCACATTGGTATATTGTGTGCTTGTGGTAAAAACACATTCATTTGAATCATATCCATTTCCAGTTGAATGGAAGATAAACCTTGAACTTACCCAGGTGGTTTGCCATATTCTGTTGTCAACTCTCCAAATCGATAATAAGACAATTTGTACCTGATGACCAAAAGAAATTAAAGAGACATAAAAGTATCAAAATAAAAACTATCATGTACCATTTTTTTTATAAATTATTATGCTGTATGAGAGAGAGAGAGAGAGAGAGAGAGAGAGAGTTTTATGGACTGAAGGTAGTATGGTTATAATATCCTCTACATATATAGTTTTGTAACATATTATCAGCTGAGATCAAAAGCATGTTTGGATGCTTAAAGTATCTCAAAATTTTGTGAATAGTAGGAAAATAGTTTGAGTAAAGATGTTTTATTGTGTTTTGGGAAATAAGAGAAAATGTTAATAAATTATTTGAATGTAATTTTTTAATATTATTTTTGTTTTGAAGTTTGTAAAAGTTGTATTAATTTTTGTGTTTTGTTTTGAAGTTTATAAAAGTTGTATTGCAATGCATCAATGGAAGGCCTAAACCGCATGACTCATACTCCAAAGGCACTAGTCAATAATACAATTGAAGCTCCATTGGAACCTTATAAAGAACAAGAACTTCTCATGTATTGATTTTTGTATTTGAGTAATGATTAGGTGAAAATGTTGAAAATTTGAGATTGAAAAGTATTGTATTTAAGTGATGTTTGGAAATGAAGTTATAAGAAATTTCGAGAATTTTGGAAATTCTCATGTTTGCCAAACAAGCCCCAAAACAAAACAAATGCATTTCTCACTAGCAATACAAGATACAAAATTTGGAGGAATAAGAATGCGTGTAAATGTAACAGGCTCACAATTTCAATATGGTATTGACTAGTATTAAATAAAGAACTCATACAATAACCTGTTCGAATAAAATTATTAAATAGCATTTCACTAAGGATTGATACTGTTATTGACAACACACAATTCTAGCTGAATATTCACATCCCAACATGAAGGTCTTGCCCCAACCCCGCATGGGGGAGGGGGTGGTCATAAACTCTAACAAAAGCATGTATCACTGTAGCAAGGCAACAAAACTTACATGAGACAGTTCAACATCTTGGGAGCAGCCCCTTTGTCAACACGGTACTCGCCATTAACAAGGTAATCAGGTTCTTTTATTACAGGAAAAACCCCACCTCCGATTCTCACCATCCACAAAAATCTGGAATACATAAATTCCTAGTTAGTATATGATGCAAGAATATTGTTGGTAAAATTAAATTCTTTAGGCCAACTAATTTAAATGGTGAACGCAAAAAACAGAAAAGATTCCAAGTAGCTTAATTACATAACAAAAATTGTTTGGCATAGGCCAAAGAAGCAAATATATGATCAGCATGTCAGCCATAAATACGGTATTTACTATGCACAGTTCCAAACTATTTCATGAGACAGACAGACCAACTAGTCCAGAAGTTATTTGATTACTTTTTGCAAGATTATTCTACTTTTGTTAAATGATTTAATTTTTGCAAGATTATTCAACTTTTGTGAAAAGATTCAAACGAGTATGCCACAACTGCTTGATGCACAACCCACATAAAATATAACCATTTTTAAAAGTCAACACTGACTTGCCTCAAAAATAAAAGGAAAAAATGATGGGCCATTGTCGAGTTGCTTAGCACCAAACCTTACTGACAGAAAAGCTAATTATGCATCTCTATGACCTAGTCAAATTTACAAAAAAAAAATGGACACAAGCAAGCAAGCATGCACGCAACCATGCGAGCACGGACACACAAATACACACACACAAACACCTCAATTCCTTCAATAAATCATCCAAATGGTGTAGGGCGTTTCCAAATTGGCCTTACTTGTTAATATCATCAGAAGAGTACCCGGTAACCCCTCCAAAGACAACTAAGACATAATCCACGTCAAGTGACCTCATAATTTCATATGCCTCGTTTTCATAAGATGACATTGCACGTCCAACAGTAGCAATGTGTGTATTGTTCCAGGTGTTATTATCAACTATAACTGTTCGGTTTCCCATAGCAGTTATCTGGTATCCATAATCCCACCAAGACATCACCTTAGCATCTGGAGGAGTATTCTTCCGCAGCCAAAAGTATGCCTCACGATAATCATCAAAGATGACCCTGTTGCCATGGGCACCCCTAGCAGCCAAGACAATTGAGGGAGAAGAGTATGCCTCTGATGTGACCCAGGTACAGTGTGTTGCATACTTACTGAGCAAGTAAAAGGCACCGAAAAGTAAGGCAATAGCACCATTTCTTTGGAAAGGCTGGGATTGATCAAGTGAAGCCTGTTTGAGAAGGAAAAGAAAGCAACAGTAATTTTCTTTTAAAAAGCAACAGGAATTTTTAAAATACAGACAACATAATCAAAAGGATCATCACATAATGTTGGTAGCAAAAAACACAATCCAACTATCCATTTTCTTCTATGTGATCTCGTTGGGTTTAGTAGCAAATACCTACTTGAAGAATCTAAACACTTTTTTTTGTTTTTTTTCTTAAAGGTATATGTAATATTTCATGTACTTCCAATATAGGGTTTAGACTAACTCACTTTTAAATGCTTAGATTCTTTCCAAATGTCAACCCAAATTGAAATGGGGTTAATAATGCATGATAAGTCTGTTAGAAACACACTAATGGCATTAAAATAGATATTTTAGAAACTATAGAAACCATGAGCTACTAAAAAATTGAATTTAAAAAGAATCAAAACAGTAACTAAAAGATTATGTTTCACATCACCATCTTATTAAGATTGACATTATAACTGATCCTCAGCTTGCCATCAATATAAACAACCATGCAACTCTGAACAAGAGACAACCATTAGACTATCAATAAAGCATCACACGCACACATATTATATATTCAAATTGACTTTTTCTGGCCACTTGTACACTCCTAGTGTAACACCAGCGTAACACCATAGACATTGGCAAACGTTGATATGCCTATTACGTCAATCATAAAAAATAATAATAATGATAAAAATTCCCTTGACCACTTGCCACGTAAGCTGGGTTACACAGGTGCTACACTTAGGGTGTTACAAGTAAAGTTTTTCTTACATTATTATGTACATGGTGAAGTTAATCAATTAGTCAAATTAATAACACTAGAATGCTAGTATATGGCAGAGAAGGGAGAACCTAAAATCACTACATCACCAATGTTTACCAGGGAGGAGAACCTTAAACCAACTAGAACAAAAGGTCGTACTTATTTTATAATGGAGATGAGCTCACCTTAGAAGATCCCTTCGAGCTACTGCTTCCCCTTGCAGAACCAGTCTGGGTAACCTTATTCTTTGCCCTTGCTACCAGAGTCAAATTCTTTATAGTTGCAGAAACAGCAATGGCACTTATAAGGCATACTGCAGGTGTAGCAACAAGAATCAACCGAACCATGACACCGGCAAAATACATGCTCGTGAGGCCATACATAACTATAAAAATTGTGGCATCTGTCAACCGCTTGAAGCAAAAATAGAGACCCGCAGGGAAAAGGAAAAGCAGGATATGGAAATCGAACATGAAAGATGACCAAGCGGTTGGCTGATGCTCTGAGACAGAAGCAATAATTGGAATATGATCCTTTGCATATGTTGGATCTAGCAATGAGTAAAACCGGCCAGTCCATGGAGAGATATAACCAGATGCTGTGCCTACTCCAAGAGCAATAGCACCAACACCTATTGCAGTGGTCACAGTGATCCTCAAAAAGGCTTGAAACAATTTTGTGTCACTCAGTAGGTGTTTAACCCAATCTAAGAAGAAGAATACCTGCACAAACAGTGAATTTAGTGCCAAAAAAGACATGCGCACAAGGCATATCACTTCTTTTTTTATATAAGGCATATCACTGAGACCAACAGATTCAATAAAACAGCATTATAGCATTATTTATGATTGGCAGGATAGCTACATTAGCGGCAGTGCACAATACATTGAAATCAAAATCATACAAGTATGCACAAATAGAAACAAACAGTAGTTAATATGGTGATTCCTTTTGAAGATGATTATAGTAATATTTCTTGAGGACATCTTCCTCATGAAATGGTCTGGTTTTTATGTAGTAACACTAGGGAGGGTACATAATTATTTAATTTCCATTTGACCTATAAAAAAAACCATATGATGATTCTTTTTTCTTTTTTAATAAAAAGGCGAAATAAAGTGATACGAGAAGGGAGGGAGAGCAATATTATAGCACCAATTAAAAATCCCCCTTTTCAATAGAGATGTCAACAAAACATAATTAAATATGTTCACCCTTAATCTTTCAATTCTCGTAAAATATAAATCTTTTGTAAATATTAGATTCGGAACCTAATATGGACTATCAATACAATACTTGTGCCATGAGAATCACCATTGTTAACGCCTAAAAATAGCGCAACAAACCGGAAGGGGAGAAAAAATCATTCCCGGCCCGTTGAGACTATTCGGGCCTTGATCGGTGTAGTGTGGAGCCCCCGGCGGTTGTCCGGTGCAGCTGTATAGTATCTGTGCGTACATCCATGGTAGTAAGCAGTAAATAAATGCAAAGAAAATACATAAATGTGACACAGATTTACGTGGTTCGACGTAACCCCCTACATCCATAGGATTCTGGGAAGGGAGGATCCACTATAATATGCCTGTTTTATAGTCTCTTATAGTCTCTCATCCTCGTTGTACAATGGAGATTAGAGCTCTATTTTCTGGTGGAGATCTTGTAGTTGGAGTCCCTATCGTTAGGTCCCCAAAGCTGAAGAAGTTGAAGTCCCCCCTGAAAGTCATATGTAAGCTCCCTTTTATCCTGTGCTCCTCTCTTGCTTTATGTCTTACTCGTAAGGTGCGGGCGCAAAACTCGACTTTTATGCCCGCGAGGGTGGTTGTGCAGTCAAGTGACTTGCCACCTATTCAGGGGCGCCTGGAAGGCCAGGTAGTCCTTAACCTTTCCCGTCTGTTGACTTGTTCTGGCAGAGACCAAGTAGTGCGTAAGACTGAACTCGCCTCGTTATTCTGGCACAGGTCAAGCAGTGCGTAAGTGTTAGGGACCCCGGTCTAGTCCCTAAACACTTGCCTTGCTAATCCAATAGTTGCCTTGAGTGACCGAGTCCAAGTCCTTCTCTTGCTTGGTCCACGTCCAAAAATGGTCAAGATGACCAATGTGCCAATATGGGGTTGTGTATTTCGGCTAGTAAGAGTATGGGATATTGGGGTTGGATGATGTAAGTGTAGGGTAGGATGATGGAATGATGCACGGCTATGGGTGTATTAGGGTTTCCCGAAATGGATGATGAGGTGGGTGGCTAGGGTTTGCTAGAAGTGGAAAGAAGGTGGGGCGGCTAGGGTTTGCCGAATATGGAATGAGGGTGGCGGCTAGGGTTAGCTCAATATGGTAAGAGAGTGTGGTGGCTAGGGTTTGTCCTAAATGGAAAGTAGGTGTGGCGGCTAGGGTTGTCCAAAATGGGATAGTGCCGAAATTAGGAAAGTTTCCTAATTGTATGGAATAAATATGGAAGGTATTATGGGTGGTTAGGGTTGTCCAAATATGGAATGAGGATGGACGGCTAGGGTTTGCCAAATATGGAATGAGGATGGGCGGCTAGGGTTAGTTCAATATGGTAAGTGTTTGTGGCGGCTAGGGTTTATCCAATATGGGAAGTGGTGGTGGCGGCTAGGGTTTCCAAAGTAGGATATGGAAGGTGATAGCTAGGGTTGCCGAAATGGAAGAGGGTGGAATTAGGAAAGTTTCCTAATTGTGTTGGATGAAGAAGGAATGTAGTATGGTGATTAGGCAAGTCCCAATAAGGCAAGAGATGGCCGAATGGGATTTGACTTACCAAAGATGTGATTTCGGCTAGGGCAACAAGAGGAATTAAATCAACTTATGGAAAGTTGACTAACACCTTTGTTGGTCGAAAATTAGGGTTGAAGGGATTGAATAGCCGAAATGAATGGGGATGAAGTTAGGAAAATTTCCTAAGTGTTTGAGCTAGAAATGGAAAGTGTGGTGGGTGGATTAGGCAACTCCCAATATGGCAATGGATAGCCGAATGGGATTTGTCTTACCAACTTGTATTCGGCTAGGGCAACACAAGAGTTACTTCAACTTATGGAAAGTTGAATAACACCTTAGTTGGCCGAAAATGACAATCAAATGGATTGAAAGAGTAAAAATGAGGAAGCACTTCAAGAACAAATATGAACCTCCAAGAACAATATATAGAACACTATTGCTCTTAGATAAACAAGAATCAAACAAAGAACAAATAAACAATCAAGCCTTGATTCACGTATTGCACAAGGAATGATTAAACTCATAAAATGATAAATCAATTTGGGATTCACGGATTGCACCCAAATTGCCCAAGTGCTCTTGCACCGAAGATGATCTCTCAAACAATGTTCTCTCTCTAAGAGTTTTGCCAAAAGATGGGAATGTAATGACTAAGGGTCCTATTTATAGAAAATACAATTTGGAAACCCCCAATAGGTCCCTTGTAAAGTAAATAATTAAATAAAAATAACTAATTAAAAATAACATAGTGGCATGGGTCAAGTTGACCCATGACATGCATGAGCCCATGGGTGGGCTAGGTTGGCTGCTGGGAGTTGGCTGGCAGGGCCCTAGGCTGGTCTGGGCGTGGGCAGGCTGGCATGGCCCAGGCAGGCTGCCTGGGCGCTGGGCGCTGGGCGCTGGGGCGCTGGGCGTGCGTGCAGGTGTGGGCGCTGCGCGCGGGACTGTTGCGCGCTGGCGAGGCGTGCGCGCGCGGGGCGCGCTGGGCGTGCGGGGCGCGCGCGCTGGGCGTACTGCGTGCTGCGCGCGCGCGCGGCATGCGTGCTGTGCGCGCTGGGCGTGCTGGGCTGCGCGCTGGGCGTGCGGGCTGCATGCTGAATGGGCTGGTTTGGTCACCAGCCCCCTTGGGCATCCTGGGCATGTCAAGGCAGGCCCCATGGCATGCCCCTAAGGCTATTTTGGGGTTCTCTAGCCTTGTCCCCACATGGCTAGGGCCTTGGCCATGGGCCACTAAACATGGGGTTCTATCAGTAAGATTGAACTTGCTTTGTTAACCTGGCAAAGGTCGAACTCGCCTCGTTGCCCCTCATAAAAGTAAGGGAAGTTGAGCAATGTGTAAGACTGAATTCACTACATTGTCCTGGCAGAGGTCAAGCAGTGCATAAGTGTTAGACCCCCACGTCGAGTTGCCTCTAGAGGGGCCGCACATGCCCTAGTCATGGTGGGGACATGCACCTTGGCTAGCCCACAACCATGCCTTAGCTCGTGAGGTGACACGCACGGGGCACCCAGCATGCATGCATGCCTTGGCCCACGCAATGGCACCCACGGGGCGCCCAGCATGCGGGCTAGCGAGGCTAGCATGCGCGCAGCACAGCACTGCGCGCCCATGCGCGCGGCATCACGTGCATCAACGGGCCGCACGCCCATGCGCAAAGCACAACATCGAGCGCCCATGCGTGCGGCATCATGCGCCCCAGCGGGCCGCATGCCCAGGCGCTTCCCAATGCGCAGGCCCGTGCGCACATCAGTGGGCCGCATGGCCTTGCGCGCACCCTTGTGCCGCAAGACCATGTGGGCGCCCATGCGCCGCACAGGCAGTCCAACCCGCACGCTCTCGCGCACTCCCAGACTTACCTTGCCGCACGCCCGCGTGCCCATGGCCCTCCTGCCGCACGCCAACACGCCCACACCCATCCTGCCGCACACCAGCGAGGCTAGTGGCATGCCCCATGGAGTGCCATCCAGCACACGGCTCTAGCCCGTGCCTTGTGGAGCAGGCCAGTGGCATGCCCACCAGGCATGCCATCCAGCCCGTGCCATGCAGCCAACGCCCAAGCCACCAGCTTAGGCCATGCCAAACCACTTAGCCATGGACCAACCAACATGCAACCACTTAGCCCACCATGGGCCCGTGCATGTCACACCATGGTTTAGTCCATGGCTTTATCTTATTGTTTTATTTATTTATTTAATTAATTATTATTTACTTTCAAGGGACCTATTGGGAGTTTCCAACTTGTAACTTATAAATAGGACCCTTAGTCATTTCATTCATATCTTTTGGCAAAACTCTTAGTGAGGGAACTATTGTTTGAGAGATCATTTTCGGTGCCTTTGCACTTGGGCTTTTTGGGTGATATTCGTTGATCCTAAGAAGAGGATTACACTTTGCAATTCTTTGAATAAGTGTAGTTCGTTTATCTTGTTCTTGCAACTTGGTTCAATTCATGAATCCAAATTGTGTTTATCAATATATGAGGTTTATTCAATTCTTGTACAACTCGTGAATCAAGTGTTAAATTATCTTATTGTTCTTTTTATTATTCAAGTCATTAGTGTTCTTACTTGTGTTCTTGAGTGTTCTTCACATTGTTCTTGGTATTCATCAACAATTTCGACTATTCAATCCATTTTACTCATAAAAGTCGACTAACCTAGTGTTAGTCTACTTTCCATAAATTGTTGGACTCTTCCAACCCTAGTAGCCGAACATCCTTTCCCATAGTGATCATATTCCATTCGGCCAACACTTCCCTAATTGGGAACAACCCTAGCCGCCCACTCCACTTTCCAAACTAGGATTCCTATAATTTAGGAATCCCTAGTTGACCCAAACACTTACCCCATTCGGCCAAATCATTCCATTTGTATTCCTTGAATTTAGGAACTTCCATCAATCATTCCCCCAAGCTTGTTCGGCCAACCCTAACCGCCCAAGCCTTGCCCTAGTTCCTAAACCCTAAACACAAACCCTAGCCGCCCATCATCATATTTCCAAACCCTAGCCTAATCCAAAGTGGCGCCAACCTCATTCTACCCTATTGTCGTGCACCACTTTTCACCCTTGCCTCCATACACTTTACCAACCCCTTCCACCATACCATCCATCCAAACTAGCCCAAACACTTAACCATATCCCCTCCAAGTGGTCATCTTGACCACCATTGTTCGAGAATCAAGCAAGTGAAAAACGGAGATTCGGTCATCACAACAACCATATTGGCGTGGAGAACATAGTGTTTAGGGACTTGACAGAGGTCCCTAACAGTAAGACTGAACTCGCCTCATTGTTTTTAGGGAGGTCAAGCAGTGTGTAAAACTGGACTCGCCTATCATTGTCGAAAAGCATATATTCATCCAACGTTTTTGTTTTCGATGGTGTGGGTGAATTTTCCCTTCTCCGATGTGAATTGTTGTTAACATTTCCACTTTGGTGTCAGTGTTTAGAGTTTGTTTGTAGTATCCCACTCAAAGTAGTCAAGGAGCCAATCGACCCCCTGGGTCCACCTTAGGAAGGGTGTTGAGCCCGTTGACTCATTTCTGAAGGTGACCTGCGCGAGGTGGTTGTGGAGCTCAAAGGCATGTTTATTCCGGAAGCTCATTCCCTAAGGTAAACCGCTCAGAGCAGTTATGGCACGAGTGAGAACGCCCCGCGTTTGCTGTCCAGTAGTAACTTAGGGCAGTACATAAGAACGAACCCCCCCTATTGTCCTGGTGGAGGTCGAGCAGTGCATAAGACTGAACCCGCCTCATTGACTCCTGTAGTCGTGAGGTCGAGCAGTACGTAAAACTAAACTCGCCTTGTAGACTTGATGGAGGTCAAGCAAATACGTCAGATTGAATTCATCATGTTGACATGATGGAGATCGAGCAATACGTCAGACTGAACTCGCTCCGTTGACTAGATGGAAGTCGAGCAATTTGTAAGACTGAACTCGTCTTGTTGACCCTTATAGATGTGAGGGAGGAAAGTAGATGGGGCACTTTACCGTACTACAGAAGCCAAACAAGTTAGCATAGATCATTTCCAACCACTTGTGTGAGATTTGCGAACCTAAATCGTTCTGCTAGAGTGCGACAGGTCTAAGGCGCGCCGGCAAGGCCTGTGGGCAGTCACATTTCGACAATGACAAAGGTCCAAGGTGCTCACAATACCTAGCAGGGTTGTGTATCCGATGTTCCGCATTGCGCTGGTGAGCCCTGGCAAAGTATGTTCCCGAGGTGTGCTAACCCTGGGATTCCCAGAGAACCTCGACAAGTGTTGGTGTAGAGGGTCAGTCAGGGCGTTGAGGTCGTTGTTTCTAATTTTTGCTTGATTGAGTTTGTCTATTGCTGAATATTCTCTCCCTCTTTTTCTTCCTTACTGCCAAGCAATTTATTCCGATGGAGACATATTGGGACGTCTGAGCGGTGCTATGTATTTGGTGTCTCGCGCCACATGAACCAATTTTGTTAATAAAAATGGAATTCACATAAATGTAGAGAGACAAACCGGGCATTTCAATTGTCATAGCCAAATTTTGTTTGAGTGGAATTGCCCGTTGATGGTCATTGCTTCTTCTCTTCCTCATTCTTCTTTTCTCCTTTCTTTTCTTTTTTCTTTCTTTTCTTCTTCTTCTTCTTGTTTTTTTTTTTTTTTTTGGCTCAGATGTATGCATATCCACAACTTTTAACCATGCGGTCGCCACAGGCGACACCATGCCCGCTGGTCGAGATGGATTGGCCGAGTGCATGGCGTGGTGTGGTGGCCAAGGTGATGCCATGCAGCTCAATATAGGTAGCTTGGCTAAGTTGAGTTAGTGGCCGTGGAGGACTCGACAGGATTCATGGGCGAGACAGGTAGCTTGGCCAGTTAGTGGACATGGAGGACTTGACGGGATGCATGGTTGAGACGAGTAACAGGCCGTGTCGAGTTGTTGGCCATGATGAGATGTAGATCAAGTCGAGGAGAGTGGGCCGTGATGAGATGCAGGCTGAGTCAAGGTGGCCGGGTTAAGGATCCTTTGCGGCCGAGGAGCCCCCGCCGGAGAGGGCCCTCCCTAAAACAATAAACTCTGACATACTGGTTGGTGGCCTTCGTTGGTCCTCTTGGTCTGCAGTTGGTCGTTGTTGGGTCATAGTCGCCTGCTAGTAGTTCTGCCACGAGCGACATGTCCCCGACAGAGGATCACCTCGGGGGGAGGACAGAAATTATCGACATCCACCGTGTCAGTGTTCCTCACTGGGCCAACGGCAAGGAAGCCAGTGGACCACGTGCAATTTACGAGCATAGGGTGCTTGGACGTGTGCCACACTACCACTGCACGCCTGCCGTTATGGTTCAAGATCACTACTAGGCTGCCAGATGGCGCCAACGAGATGCTGGAAGCTGCCGGTTGCCACATAGGGCCCACAACAGCCAACAATGGGCTTCTTGGGTGCACAGCAGTCGTGCATGGGATGTGTGGTCGAGGCCACTTCGTGCCCGCCATGGTGGTCAGGGACCACCCCTGGGCTAACAGACGATGTCAACATTCGAAGTGGTGACAGCCAGCTGGAGCAAGGGGCTCACGGCAGTCTGCCATGAGCTTTCCATGTATGGGGTGTCTGGTCAAGGGCCACCGCATGGCCGCCTTGGTGATCAAGAACCACACCGTCAGGACACAAGGTGGCCGCCGATGCTCTCCCCCAGTCTCACCAAGACTGGGCTGAGCAGGTTCTCCCGTGTGCAAGGCGAGATGCACACAAGATGCACTGTTCAAGGCCGCCATGTGCAGGGCCGTCGTGGCGTAGCCAGAAACCACTGGCGGTCCACGCAATGACTACCGGCGAGTCAATTGGGCTAACACAAGCCTTCGGGTGCACAGTAGCGTGCACCCGTGGTGCACTATGCATGGCACTATACATGCCATGAACGGCCAGCATGTTCCCCTAGTGTATTGTGCACTTAAGTGCACAGTGAACACTTTGTCTGCACTCACAGGATTGTTCAGAGTGTATCCCGCCATTGCTAAAGTGCACAATGTCTGTCCATGTACTCCCCTCCCTTTATGCACAGTGCGGCCAAAATGCACTAAGCATTTTGAAACTCAAGTGGCCGTGGAACTTGGCTTTTCGCCTAGGCGAGAAAATGTCTACTTGCCATTTTTTGCGAAATGCTCATAAAAATAAAAGTTGGAGAGCTAAGAATACTTATCTGGGAAACTTTTATCTGCTCCTTCAGAGATCATTTAGCACGCCAGAAAATCATCCTTCTCCCGCTTATGGTGTAAGAAGTAAACCACGATCTCACAGATAACGCTAACTGTTAACGCCTAAAAATAGCGCAACAAGCCAAAAAGGGAGAAAAGTCATTCACAACCTATTAAGACTATTCAGGCCTCGACGGTGTAGTGTGGAGCTTTCAGAGGTGGTCCGGTGTGGCTGTATGGTATCCATGCATACATCCATGATCGTGAGTAGTAAATATATGCAAAGAAAATACAAAGACGGTGATATACAAAGACAGTGATACACAGATTTACGTAATTCGGCATAATACTTACGTCCACGAAATTATGGGGAGGGGAGAATCCAAGGAATGAGAGAATCCACTATAATATGTTTGTTTTACAGTTTCTCATGTTCTCTCATTCTCACTATACAATGGAGAGATTGGAACTATATCTTCTGGTGGAGATCTCGTCGTTGGAGTCCCTATCGCCAGATCCCCAAAGCTAAAGCAGTTGAAGTCCCCCAAAAGTCATTTGGAAGTTCCCTTTTATCATCTACTCCTCTCTTACTTTATAATTTTCTCTTTTTTACGTCACAAATTCACTTTTCCTACTGATATTTGTTTCCCTCCCCAGCCTTTTGTCTCCCCACCCCCTTCCTTCTCTCTCTTTCCTCTTGAAGAGACCTCCGCATTGGGTTGGGCCTAGAACCCATTGTGGGCCTAAAATATTTTATCCCCTCCAACCATGTTCAATAAAGTAACAGCAACAGAAGAATTCAAACATATCATATGAAGTACAAGCAAATAAAACGTACAGCGTATCAAAACAAACAAATCAAAAAAGTAGACAAAACGCACTCTATACAGAGTAAAGATTAGGACACGAAACCTGCAACAAGAAGAACACTCCCATGGCCGCCATATGCTCCCCAGACTGAACATGCTGAAACCCCACAAACCGAATCTGCATAGCAAGCAGCATCCCCAACACATACATAGAATTGTAGGCCACGTACAACCTCACGGAGTATCTGCCCGTGATCAAAAGCACCAGCACATAAAGGGGAATCAAATTGATTATAAACACATAGCCACCCCACGCCGAAACCATATAAAAGTAGCCAAAAGCCGACGCCAAGGCCCATGCCAACGATCCCGTATTCACGGCCTTCACAAACAAGTAAAACGTGAGCAACAACGCGAATATCGCCACACCCTCGTTATCGTACGACCCCGCCACCGATCTGGATATATAACCAGGGCAAATTGCAATCAGTGCCGCTGCAACGAGCCCCGCGCCCGAATCCCAAACCTCTTTGCCGAAGAAATACGCCACCAGAGTCGTGTTGGAAGCGAAAAACGGTGCCGTCAAGACGCAGACCTCACGGATGTGGATGGCGAAGCGGAGGAAGCGGAGGAGCCAGTAGATGATGGCGGCGGTAACCATGAGTCCAGGGTACAGGGTCCCGCCGATGATGCGGCCGAGGGGGTACCAGCTTTCGGAGTCGAACCAGTTCCAGAACTCGTAGAAGCCCTTTTCGGTGAGGAAGAGGGTGGTGCGGTAATTGAAGTAGGGGTCAAACTCGTGGATCATGGACTCGTAGCGGAGGACGCTGAAGAGGCGTGTGATGAAGGCCAGGACGTAGACGAGGCAAAGGATCGACACCCGGATCAGGAGCTCCTGCTGTTTGGTTTTCAGTTTTAGGGTTTTGAGCGAGAGGTTCGGGATTAGATCTGGTTTCTTCAGGGGTCCTTGCATTGCTGCTGGGATACTCTGGCTCGATCCGGGTTTTACAGACCCGTTGACGGGTTCGGCTTTCCCAACCATGTTTGGTAGAAAAGAAAATGAAAGGGGTTGTTTAGTTTAGGAGGATACAAAAGTAGGGGTTTAATGCAGTAGATTTTCCATGGAAACCTTCTTCGGGCAAGGGGAACTAATGGACGGTAGAGTAGAAGATTCCAACGGCAACACTGGGAGAGAAAAAATGTGGATTTGAGAGTATCCAAAAGTGGAATCAGAAACAGAGCAGAATAGGTTTGGGAGTGTCGTATTTGATAAAAGCAGTGCTACAGGAAAACCCTGCACGAAATGTATACTTGGATAAGTTAAAAAGAAAAAAAAAATTGTAGAAATGAAATAAATAAATAAATCATTCGCCCCCGTCCCGCCCCAAAGAACCACTTGTCATTCTCCCTCTTTTTAGAATACTGCCTCTCGTTTAAAAAGTGAAATAAAATAAAAAGTATATAAATAATGATAAGATAATTTATAAATATTAATAAGTACTTTGAATTTAATATTTTTTAAGTTTTAAAAAATAAAAATTGAATAAAAAATATTATAAAATTAAATATTATAAAAATATTATTTAATAATATTATTTTTGTTTAGAATTTAAAAAACTTGTAATTGTTTTTATTTTTTATTTAAAATTTTGAAAAAATTATAATTATTAGTTTAAAAATTTTGTATTTGAATTATATTTAGAAATAAGTTGAGATGAGATAAAATGAGAGATTATATGAGAATTTTATATCTCATCCTATGCCCCAAATCTGCCCTCTCGTGTGATACAAAAATCATTTTATCTCATGTCATCTCATCTTATGTAACAACTCGATCCTAAGTTTAGGCTATAAAATAAGTTTTATGTAATTTCTTTTATAGCTATAAATATTATTATTATTATTATTATTATTATTATCAAATTTTAGAATTTTTGGTTTGAATTCAATTCTTAGTTTCCCTTAAACCTCATCTATTGATTTTTAGCCTCTGAATTTAAACACTTTAAACCTTCAAATCTGTACGTTTCTCAATATTAGTTGTTAACATTAGTGGAAACCGACTCTGTTGATGAGCAATTTTCTCCACTCCGCACGTCTCCACTCACATGCACATGCATGTACGTTTCATCTTCTTCTTCACTAGGGTTTTCATTGGTCTATATATTAGAGGCTTATTTTGTCCAGTCCGAGCCATTATCTCTAGCGTGATCATCCAGCCTCTTCCTCAAGCCGAAACCAAACCACTCAACCCACAAGTCCGTCACCGAGAGAGGATCAGTTTTTATCCACCTCCAAACACACAACCAACCACCACACGACCACACACACGGCAGTACACCATGAACCACCAGCTTTCCCACAAGCAGCAACCATAGCTCTTCCCTCCACCACTGTAACACCCCGTTCCCGAAAAAACATTTTAGAATTTTCGATGAGCCAGTGTGCTACTACTAAACTTAAATATATAAAGTTTTTCCTTTTTAACAACGCGCCAGATACGAAAGAATTCCATAAAATAACAAACTTCAATAAATACTGAAAATTTAAAATAAAGTCTGCGGAAGCATTTATTAAGAAATACAGAAGTCTTATGTGCTTATCAAAATAATTTATTTAAACCATAGAAATAATTATAGCAAAATCTGTCTAGGCCTCAGCCTTGCCTCCCGGAGTCAAGTCCTATCCTGCAGTCTCATTCTTCATAAATGTCATCACCTGGGGGGTTTAAAAAAAATATGAAAACAAACTAAAATGAGTCGAATACTCAATAAGCAACACATCATACAGTAAACATAATAAACATAAGGTGTCTTGAAAAGCATGCATATTCATAAATACATGCATAAATAACATGAGCATGAACATTAACTTATATTTCACTTATCATAGGCCGTTACCCACTGTTGACCCCCGTGAGTTAGGGTTAGCGAATCTAAAAAGATTCCGATTCCGCCCGTGGCCGCGGGTTGTGGAATCCATACATAAGGAAGACAATACTGGGTGCACTACCAGCATGCACGACCTGGCAATGCAATATGCCCATAACATAGGTACCGTTTTCATATCATAACATAGGCCGTTACATATTTTATCAAATCATACTTGCATACTTTTCATTTCATAGATTTTAAAAGAAATCACATACATACTTGTCATATCGTATCATAGATTTCAAACGAAATCGCATTCTTTCATAAATGTCGTGATACATGTTTCATCGCATAAAATCATGATTTTTCATAAATATTTTACGAAATAACTCTCTCATAAAATCATGCATTTCATAAATAATTTTATGAATAATCACATAAAATCATGCATTTTTAAATAATTTTATGAATAATCTTTCACATAAAATCATGCATTTTATAAATAATTTTATGAATAATCTTCACATAAAATCATGCATTTCATAAATAATTTCATGAATAATCTTTCACATAAAATCATGACTTTTTCATAATTTTATCATGTTTTGGGTACGTAAAAAGGGGTTTCCAATAAAGGGCATACATGCATAATATCTTTTATAAAAAGACAAACAGCTCACTGTACATACGAGTAAGGATATGATCATGCTACTTACCTTGCAATGCTAATCCACTATTTTCGGCACGAAATCGATCGCCTATAAAAAATAAACACATATTTTGCATAAATTTCTAATTAAACAAGTGATTCTATTTAAAAACCTAACTATTAAAATAGTCTATATTTTCTAAACCTAAACACTTCCCGACACTAAAATAGCCTTACCCGTTAGTCTTAAATAAGCAAGGATATTTTTGGAAAATAACATACTGAACATGGGCATTTTGGGAAAATAAAATAGAGGGGCATTTTTGTAATTTAACTAACCAAAAACAAATATTGATTTACGGGTTGCATGATCCGGTTTGGTTTACGAGTGAAAGGAAATGCATGCAATCGGGTTGGGGTGCGATGCTCACCGAGAGAGGAAGCTGATGCGCGGTGGGTCTGGTGGCTGGCCGGGTTTCACGGTGGCTAGGAGGGGTCGGCGTCGGCTGGGATTCTCTGGGCAGGGTGATGCAACGCCGAGAGAAGGAGGGAGGGAGAACGGAGAGAAAGTTTACGCACCACACAGCGTGTATAGGGGCTACGGGCGGTGGCGCTGGGCGTCACTGGGCGGTGGAGACTTGATCTCCGGCGTCGTCTGTTGCTGTTGACGGTGGCGTCGCGGCCCAAAAGTGGCAAAACGTGGTTCCCGGTTTGAGTGAGGATGCTCTGCTTCGAGGGGCTAAAACAGGGGAGGATGGCAGCGGCTTGATGGCTTTTCCGAGGGCACGCCGTGCAGTGGTTCTGCTAACTGGGCTACGAGGTGGCCAGAGGGAGGAGCTGAGACGTGGTTTGCTTGGCTTGGGCAAGGTGGTGCTGCGGGGTAGCCATGCTGCGGAACTAAATGTGGGGCTGGGCAGTGCTAATGCACGGGTTTCCGTCGTGCAGGTGGCTTACGGGGTGTGGTGCACGTGAAGGCTTGGCTGAGCGACGGTGGTGGAGGGCAGCGACGAGGGGGCTTGCTGTTTGTCTTGGCGTGGAGGGGATCAGAGTACGACGGGGTAGTTTGGGAGTGTGAGGGGCTAGTTTCGGCTTGAGGATGGGGCTGGTGGTTGGACGTAATGAGCCTAGCTATATATATGGACCCAAGAAAACCCTAGTGAAGAAGGAGAAGAAACGTACGTGCATGGAAGTGGATTAGGTTTCGTGCGTGTTTGAAATTTATAGAATAAAACCGGTAGCTAAGAGTTCCATTTTGAAGAGGAAATAAGAATAGGAATAGTGTTTGGACTCTAATACACACGTGCTTGGAGTAAAAATAAAAGCTAAAAAAAAATAAAAAAATAAAATAATAATAATGGAGACTTAACTCTAGGTTTATAAAAAATCATCTGATAATTCACTTTAACTCATTAAAAAAATTTATTTGTAATTTATTCCTAAAAAAAAAAATATAGGGTCGGGTTGTTACAACCACTGTCGCCCAACCGTTGAGAAACCACACCAAAATACTCTGTTTTACTACACCGAAACAAAGGATATATCATCGCCCAAACTGAGAGCCACGTTCTGCCACTGTTGGGCCGCGATGCCACCGTTAGCAGCAACAGACGACGCCGGGGATCTAGCCTCCACCGCCCAATGACGCCCAGTGCCACCGCCCGAAGCTCCCATGCACACTGCATGGTGCGTAAACCTTCTACCCGTAATCTCTCTAAGATTCAGTTTCTCTCTCTCTCTCATAACTCTCTCTCACTCTTCACCTCTCTCTCTCTCACAGAGCTTTGCTGCCGCACTCGCCACCCTCTCCTCAGCCCCCGCTTCTTCGCGTGCTTCCTCCCTTGGTAAGGATATTGCACGACTTGAGAAGAATACGCATGTTGTTAATATAAATCCCTAAGCCTTATGTCGGTTTCAACTATAGGGGTAGACTTTTATTTTTAATTACATATTTGTCCTTAGTTATACGCCAAACGACATACGTATTGAACTTATATTTTATTTTGAGTTTTAATGTTTACGTAGGCTCTTATCTATGGGTTAAGTCTTTTTGTTACTAAGATTAACAGTTAGGAATAATTCAGTGTTATGAAGATTTTAGGTTTGAAAAATATAGTATATTTTTTTAATAGTTTAGATTTTCAATAAAATCACTTGTTTAATTAGAAATTTATGCAAAATATGTGTTTATTTTTTAGGCGACCGATTACGTGCCTAAAATAGTAGATTAGCATTGTAAGGTAAGTAATTTGATCATAAATTAGGATCATCACAGTTCAACTTATAGATCAGTATTATTCAAGCCAGTTCATTGTCAGCCATTATTTATGCACCACTTATGTCATATGCAAACATGTCATCCAACATAGCATACGATCATGTCATTCCGCATCATGTTCAAATTCAGAAATTATAATTATGTATGTAATATGTCATGCATCTCATGTGTATAAGACACATAAGCCATCTTAAATTCAAGTGCAAGATAAGATAAGATCAGTTAATAAGATGACCATTCAGATGCATGATACCAATGCAGTTCAGTTTCAGGGTGGATGTGCAAGCCACGAATTCAGTCGTGGTCCAGCATAGTATGCCAGAATACTATTAGCGGCTCCCCTTGCTGCAGCGGGACGTGGGGTCAGTGCACAACCTTGCACACAGGGTTAAGTGTGTTGGTCAATTAGATAAATCAGTCAGATCAGTTAATTAATTCAGTTAAATCAGTCATACATAGCATAAGCATCAGTATGAGCAGTCATGAATTTAAACTCTCAGCATGAAAATTTTTATGAAAACCTTATGTTTATTATGTTTACGTTGTGATGAATTTTTTGTTGAGTTTTCGACTCATTTTAGTTTGTTTTCATATTTTTAACCACTCAGGTGAGGATAATGAATACGAGCAGGCAGGCCAGGAATAGAAAGAACAGTTAATTTTAGTTTCAGACTTTTTAAAATAAAATATGCTTTCATGACATAAATTTATTCAGTTTATTCATTTAATATTTTTGGAAGACATTTTATTAGACATTTTTCTACAAAATAAACTCCTAATTTCATTTATGAAATTTGAGATCTCTTGCCGGGTTTATTTTTTATGAAAAATACGTGACACTCCTAGCCTACGGGAATGGGGTGTTACATCTTATCTTATATCTTCATTATAATTTTTTTAGATTTTTCCATAAAATATAATAAACAATTCAACTTTTCAAATCTCAAAATAATAATAATAATATTAAAAAAATAATATTTTAATAATATTTTATTCAACTCATATAAAATCATCTCATCTTATCTCACTATCCAAATGAGCCCTAAAAAGCCCCATCACTATCACGATTCGGATCTCGATCGGTGTGGTCTAGTGCTCCCGGCGTGGTCCAGTGCAATTGTATGTACGTTCATGATAGTGAAGAAAAAATAAATATTGAGAATGTAAAAAAAAGAGACACGTAAATTTACGTAATTCGGCATAAAGCCTACGTCCATGAGATTTTTGGAGAGGGAATATCCATTATAATAAGCTAATTTACAATCCTTCATCACATCTCCTTTCTCATTTTATAATGGAGATCTTAAATATATTTTCTGGAGAAAAAGGCTCTTGCTGGAGCCCTTTTCAAGAGGTTGAAGAAGCTAAAGAAGAAATCGAACCTCCTAGAGTTGTTTGGCCTTTTCATTTTATATGTCTCCTCTTTTTGCGTGCCCCTCGAGAGGTGAGGATTAGTCGCCTTTTGTTTTGCGTGTTTGACATTTTCATTTCTTTTCCTTTTTTTTCCTTCCCTCTTATCCTTTCTTGTATTTTCTTTTGACATCCTCCCTCTCATTGTCCCCGTTTGCTCTCTCTCTCTCTCTCTCTCTCTCTCTCTCTCTCTCTCTCTCTCTCTCTCTCTCCGGTCTCCTAATGATGGCCTTTAGTTGGGTTGGGCCTGATCTTGGGCTTCAATATTTTATCCCATTCAATATTGATTCACCCATTATCCAAAGGAAGGTAATCACTTATCTCTCTCTCTCTGATTTGTGTAATATGTGTGTAAGAGATATGTAAACATATTTTTTTAGGCAAAATACATGTAAAAAACCATCCAGCCTCTTTGCATTTTATATATTATCTTGATTTGTATGTGTACTTAATGATTTTTAACTAAAAACAATCTGCGTTATAACCATGTTTGCAGCTTAAAAAATATTTGCAAAGTAGTCACAACAATGGCCGAGATTTGAAGTGCTTTTTCTTAAAGAAGTATTTTTGATGTATATGTTTGAAGAGAACATATTTCATAGCCAACAAGACCAAGTCTAAAACAAAGGAACACTCTGCAATCTTATAAATATTTTTAAAAAAGGAAGAATCTGTAGACAAGGAGTTGGTTTCTCTCCCGTACCTAGTTTCTATTAATGCTCTCTGCCCAAGAGAAAGAAATGAAAGAATAAGAAAGCAACCAGAAAGAAGGGTGGTCTCTGGTGGAGTAACAAAGGAAAGCAAATTATTCAAATTAACTAAAGGCAAAATGGACATTTCAAATATGATGACATGGAGGGTGTGAAATTCGTGCTTAAAATCGGCATGCTTGGTAGAATTTTTATTGATTTTAAATTTCCTAAAGAGGAATTTTGGTTGGCCAAGCTCCATATAGCACTAGCATCAGTTTAAATATAATAAATAATTTAATTTTTTCAAATACTAAAAAAATAATAATATTAAATAATGATAATTTAACAGTATTTTATTTAACTTTCAACTTTATTTTAATTCATCTCATTTCAACTCACCATCCAAATTAAACGCCTGTGTCCTTGTGATGGGACTTTAGAAAATATTTAAAAAAAAAAAAAAAGAGACAAGATTACTGACCTTCTTAAAAAAATTTCATTTCCTTCCCAGGATATAAAAGATTATGTTTTAAATAAATCATTACAACTTTATCAAATTTTCACATAAAATATAATAAACAATTCAATTTTTTCAAATCTCAAAACAATAATAATATTAAAAAATAATAATTTAATAATATTTTATTTAACTTTCAACTTTATCTCAATTCATCTCATTTCAACTTACCATCCAAATTAAACGCATGCCCTTGTGATGTGACTTTAGAAAATAGCTTTTAAGAAAAAGGAGACAAGAATTATAGACCTTCTTAAAATTTTTTCCTTTACTTCCCAGGATATAAAGGATTATGTTTTAAATTAAAACGTACTTTTTCGATTTAAGAAAGAGTTTTGCAGCAAAAATCATTGAGTTAAATTAAAAGACTTCTACAAAATTAACCTTTCATACATTACAAAAGCTCGCCTAGGCTTCAGTCACTCTTCCCTTGGGACATGTCTGTCTTGACGCTTCTTCCTCACTTTGTCCCTGTGAGGGGAGGGACATACAAAAAAATGAATGTGAGTCGAATACTTAGTACGTACTACTTCATATAGTCAAAATATATTAACATAGGCTTTTAGTCATGCATTCACATTCATTTACATACTTTACATAAGCATTCATCTCATTTAAAACATTACAAGGTGATGGGAACCAAGATGACTCTAGTCTTAAAGATCATTTGCAACTTCCAGATGAGTCAAGAAGATCAAAGAGACAATGCAAGGATTGATGCAATCCACCTGAGATAAGTTTAGCAAGAGGCCAACATTCAAGATGGGGCTTGAAGGATGAGGATCCTGTTTTAATTCATTTGATCAGCTACGGAAGAAGGCAACGACAAGACTTAAAGGCTTTGGGCTCTTGAAGGGTTTCAACTTATTTAATTCATTTAAATAACTTATTTTATTAGTTTAGAATAATTGAGTTTATTATGGGAAACACTTAAGGGGGCCTATGCAAGGGCATGTTGGGAAAGTATTATTTTATTGAACTAGGGTTAGGGTTACTGTAGCCGAGTACTGTAGCACGGCACTGTAGCCGCAGCACTGTTCATCCAGGGGCCCTTTTGGAAGATGGGGGGTTTATTTTGGCTAGGGTTTCATTAGGTTTTCCTTTAAATATTCTATGTAGCCTCATTCTAATCAGATTATGAAGTTTATGAAATTTGATGAATTTATTCATTGTGAGTTGAGTTTTACTCCTCTTGTTCTTAATTGAACTTTTGAACTTATCAAAGGTAAATCACAACCTTTGTGGCGTTCCTCCTTTGTAATCTGGGTTCTTGAGACGGGTTCTTCAACGGGTCTAGATTTTCATATAATCTAGGTTCTTGAAACGAGTTCTCATCGGGTCTAGGTTCTCCATCCTTGACTTGATTTTGGCTTTCTTGGAAAGTTTTTCAAATTGATTGTGGGTTCAAGGGATTCTTTTCCCACGGGTTCATATCATTTGGTATTTAGAGCCAGGTTTCCAATCAGGTCTGATTCTATCTTTTAATTCTAGCATCCTCAAATTTAATTCTAGGGCTTCTGATAGGAACCAAGGTGGGCCTACTCTTAAAGATCCTTTGCAAGTTCCAGATGGGCCAATTACAAGATCAAGGGCCAAGAAGATCAAGGAAGCAATGCAAGGATTGGTGCAATCCACCTGGGATGAAGCCAGCAAGAGCCCAACACTGAAGATGGGTCTGAAAGAAGAAGAACCAGTTTTGATCCACTTTATTCAAGCTGTGGAAGACATGACTTAAAGATACGGCCTATTGTTATTGGAGGCTTCCAATTTGGTTAAATGATTTATTTTATTAGTTTAGAATAAGTGGGCTTGAAGATGCTTGGCTCACATGTCTTATTTCTTTTGAACTATGTTTTTGGGAAGGCCTTGTATTTTGGCCAAGGGCTTATTTGGAAATTACATTTTAGGAACTAGGGTTTCATCAATTTATTGTTAGGGGTTACTGTAGCCGCGCGTACTGTAGCCGGTACTGTTCATCAAGGGTAATTTTGGGTAAAAGGGGCATTATTTTGGCTAGGGTTTTGATTAGGTTTGGCTTTAAAAACTCTTTGTAGCCTCATTTGAGAGTTAGACAATATTGAATTTTATTTGTGAGTTGAGTTTTCTCCTCTTGTTCTTGATTGAAC
Organism: Juglans regia; assembly: GCF_001411555.2. Classification (NCBI taxonomy): domain Eukaryota; kingdom Viridiplantae; phylum Streptophyta; class Magnoliopsida; order Fagales; family Juglandaceae; genus Juglans; species Juglans regia. The sequence goes on from NC_049906.1 coordinate 20,729,546, forward strand.
TCTTGAACTTATCAAAGGTAAATCACAACCTTTGTGGCGTTCCTCCTTTGTAATCTGGGTTCTTGAGACGGGTTCTTCAACGGGTCTAGATTTTAATATAATCTAGGTTCTTGAAACGAGTTCTCATCGGGTCTAGATTCTCCATCCTTGACTTGATTTTGGCTTTCTTGGGGAGTTTTCAAATTGATTGTGGGTTCAAGGGAATTCATTCCCACGGGTTCATATCATTTGGTATTCAGAGCAAGGTTTCCAATCAGGTCTTATTCTATCTTTTATTTCTTGCATATTTAATTCTAGGGTGTCATTGTTCTAGGATTGATTACAAAAAAAAAAAAATAGTGGTGGTTAGTAGGGTTGCTGAAATTCATTGTTCTAGGGTTTGTGTTGGCTGAAATCTCTTGTTCTAGGGGCTGCCGTATATCATTTGCCCAAGGGTTTTTGAGTTATTGTTAGGGTTTTTCTCAACTGCTTATTCTTGATTGTGATCAAATCAGTTGGTGAAAGGAAAAGAAAAGAAAAGAAAAGAAAAGAAAAGAAAGGAAAAGAAAAAAAAAAATCGTGAAAAAAAAAAAAAAAATTCGAGATTTTTTTTTTCCTTGATCCTTATCATCAAAGGGGGTGATTCTAGTTGATATCTTGTCTTATTGCTACTGTTTCATTCGTATAATTTTCTTGATTCACGTGCCATTTTTTTTTTTCATTCCTTCCGTGTTTCTCTTGTTCTTGTTTCTTGGACTTAATTACTAGTTGGGATAAAACAAGGTTGCTTTGTCTTGATTGAGTCAATTAGTTCTTAAAGAACTTGAGTGGGAAAACTCTTGAGGTAAAAGGCAAAGAGAGTGTGAGACTATTATCGAAAAAAGCCAATTAAGAGTGAAACACGAGTGGAGTGTCATTATTCGAGTGTAAACACGTGAGGGAGTGTGTGAGGTTTACTTTTTTTTTTGCCACTAACTTTCTCTTGTGTAGCGCCTAATAATGTCTCATCGGAGTAGCGCATCACCAAGGGGGAGAGCAGATAACTCATCCTTTGTGTTGCAAGCCATGCAACAACAGTTTGAGCGGTTAAACTTGGTGTTGGGTGAAGTGAGGGATAGGATGGATCATCAAGAAGCAGCGATTAGAAATCTACAAGGTAGGAGGGATAGGAGGCGATGTGAGCATAGAGTCGAAAATCAGTATGAGAATGAAGGAGATGGTGGGGAAGAGGAAGATTTAGCATCTGACGTTGGGTCGGGTAGAAATAGAGGAGTTAGGCATGAAAGAGGACTTGAGGGGAATCTAAGGGGTCGGGATGGTGTAGATAGAGACCTTGGTAGCATCAAAATGAAAATACCATCTTTCCAAGGTAGAACTGACCCTGAGGTTTATCTAGAGTGGGAGAAAAAAATAGAGTTGGTGTTTGATTGTCATAATTACTCTGAGGAGAAGAAAGTGAAGTTGGCGGTAATTGAGTTCACTGATTATGCTATTATTTGGTGGGATCAATTAGTGACCAATAGGAGAAGGAATTATGAGAGGCCTATAGAGACATGGGGAGAGTTGAAAGCTCTCATGAGGCGGAGATTTGTTCCTAGCCATTACTATAGAGACCTTTTTCAGAAATTACAAAATCTTACACAGGGGTCTAGGAGTGTGGAGGATTACCATAAGGAGATGGAGGTGGCGATGATTCGGGCTAATGTAGAGGAGGACCGAGAGGCCACCATGGCTAGATTTTTGAGTGGGTTGAATAGGGACATAGCCAATGTAATTGAATTGCAGCATTATGTGGAGATAGAGGACATGGTGCACATGGCTATGAAGGTGGAGAGGCAATTAAAGAGAAAAGGGACAGCAAGGTACACTACGGTTTCTAGCACTACTTGGAAATCAAAATGGGATAGGAATGATCCAGCTGAAGCAAAGAGAAAGACCGAACCACCTAAGGGAAAAGATGAGGGAACTAGCAACAAACCCAAGGTAGAATCCCAACCTTCACGGAATAGAGATATCAAATGTTTTAAGTGTTTGGGTTCAGGGCACATTGCTTCTCAATGTCCAAATAGGAGGGTGATGATTATGCGTGACAATGGGGAGGTGATGACTGAGAGTGAAGATGATAGTGATGAGGTGCCCGAGTTGGATGATGCTAGTGATGATGATGGAGTGGTATACCCTGTGACAGGTGAGTCTCTTGTTGCCAGGCGTGCTCTTAATGCACACATTAAGGTGGATGATGCAGAGCAACAGAGAGAGAACATTTTCCATACTAGATGCCATGTCAACAATAAGGTATGTAGTATGATCATTGATGGAGGGAGTTGTACTAATGTGGCTAGCACTACTTTGGTTGAAAAATTGAATTTACCAACCTTAAAACACTCTAGACCATACAAATTGCAGTGGTTGAATGATTGTGGAGAGGTTAGGGTGGATAAACAAGTGTTAGTTACTTTTTCTATTGGGAAGTATCAAGATGAGGTGCTTTGTGATGTTGTGCCTATGCATGCGGGCCATATTTTGTTGGGGAGGCCGTGGCAGTATGATAGGAGAGTGACACATGATGGGTTCAAGAACATGTACAGCTTTGAAAAGGAGGGCAAAACAATTAAACTTGCTCCTTTAACTCCAAGCCAGGTCTATGAGGACCAATTGAAATTGAAAAGTGAGGTTGCTCAAAAAAGAAAGAGTGAAAATGAGAGTGATCAGAAGAGAAAGAGTGAAAATGAGAGTGATCAAAAAAGGAAGAGTGAAAAAGAGATTGAGCAAAAAAGAAAGAGTGAGAGTGAATATGAGCATAAAAGAAAGAGTGAGAAAGAAAGTAGAGAGGTGGCTGAGAGTAAAGAAAAAATAGTGGAGCCACGAGAGAAAAAAGAAAGAGAGTCTTCTGAGAGAAAAGGAAAGGCAAAAGTGAGTTTCTATGCAAGAGAGAGTGAGGTTAAGAGGGCTTTCTTCGCAGATCGCCCTATGATTTTTCTTGTCTATAAAGAGTCTTATCTTACTCTTGATGAAACTAACCAGTCTCTTCCTAGTTTGGCTGTTTCTTTGTTGCAGGAGTTTGAGGATGTATTCCCGGAGGAGATGCCAAATGAGTTGCCACCCATTAGAGGCATTGAGCACCAGATTGATTTTGTGCCCGGGGCTGCTATTCCAAACCGACCAGCCTATAGGAGTAATCCAGAGGAGACAAAGGAGCTTCAGAGGCAAGTTGAGGATTTGATGAGCAAGGGGTACGTGAGGGAGAGCATGAGCCCTTGTGCAGTACCAGTGCTACTAGTGCCAAAGAAGGATGGGACGTGGAGGATGTGCATTGATTGCAGGGCGGTCAACAATATCACGGTAAAGTATCGCCATCCCATTCCTAGATTGGATGATATGCTTGATGAATTGCATGGTTCATGTATTTTCAGTAAAATTGATCTTAAAAGTGGGTACCATCAAATTAGAATGAAAGAGGGTGATGAATGGAAAACTGCTTTTAAGACTAAGTATGGGCTTTATGAATGGTTGATTATGCCATTTGGACTTACAAATGCGCCCAGTACTTTCATGAGATTAATGAACCATGTCCTACGTGCATTCATAGGCAAGTTTGTGGTTGTGTACTTTGATGATATCTTAGTGTACAGCAAGAACTTAAATGAACATATTGAGCATTTGAGATATGTGTTTGATGTGTTGAGATGTGAAAAGTTGTATGCTAATTTCAAGAAATGTGCCTTTTGCATGGAAAAAGTTGTTTTTCTTGGTTACGTTGTTAGTACAAAGGGTATTGAGGTGGATGAAGAGAAAGTCAAGGCCATCAAGGAGTGGCCAACGCCAAAAAGCATCACTGAGGTAAGAAGCTTTCATGGGCTAGCTAGCTTTTATCGGCGTTTTGTTAAAGACTTCAGCACCATTGCTGCACCACTCACTGAGGTAATTAAAAAGAATGTTGGGTTTCATTGGGGGGCTAATCAAGAGAATGCTTTTGCCACTATTAAAGAAAGGTTGTGCTCTGCACCTGTGTTAGCATTACCTGATTTTAACAAAGCTTTTGAGATTGAATGTGATGCCTCAGGAATAGGGATTGGAGCCGTTTTGATGCAGGATAGGCGGCCCATAGCCTTCTTCAGTGAAAAGTTAAGTGGGGCATCCCTGAAGTACCCTACTTATGACAAAGAGCTTTATGCTCTTGTTCGTGCATTAGAGACTTGGCAGCACTACCTATGGCCAAGGGAATTTGTGATCCACACCGATCATGAATCATTGAAGCATCTCAAGGGTCAAGGTAAGTTGAATAAAAGGCATGCTAGATGGATGGAATACATTGAGACCTTTCCCTATGTCATCCGTTACAAGCAAGGTAAGGAGAACATTGTTGCTGATGCTCTATCCCGGAGGTATGTACTTCTTACTTCTATGAGTGCCAAAATGCTTGGGTTTGAATACGTGAAAGACATGTATGCCGATGATGCTGATTTTTCAAATGTGTATGTGGCATGTGATAAGGCGGCATTTGGTAAGTTTTACAAGCATGATGGTTATTTGTTTAAAGAAAGCAAACTTTGTCTGCCAAATTGTTCTATGCGTGAGTTATTGGTGCGTGAGGCACATGGTGGGGGGTTAATGGGACACTTTGGTGTCAAGAAAACTTTAGACATTTTGCATGAACATTTCTTTTGGCCTAAGATGAAGAGAGATGTTAACCGTATTTGTGGAAGATGCATTACATGTAGAAAGGCCAAATCTAAGGTTTTGCCACATGGGTTGTATACACCCTTACCCGTTCCTAGTGAGCCATGGGTCGACATATCTATGGACTTTGTTTTGGGGCTGCCTAGGACCAAAAGGGGTAGAGATTCTATTTTTGTTGTTGTTGATAGATTCAGTAAGATGGCACATTTCATTCCATGCCATAAAACAGATGATGCAACAAATATAGCTGACTTGTTTTTCAGGGAGATAGTGCGACTCCATGGTGTACCTAGGAGTATTGTTTCTGATAGGGATGTTAAATTCCTTAGCTACTTTTGGAAGGTGTTGTGGGGGAAATTGGGTACTAAGCTCTTATTTTCCACTACTTGTCATCCACAGACTGATGGTCAGACTGAAGTAGTTAATAGGACTTTAACTCAGCTTTTACGCACTGTTGTTCATAAGAATTTAAAAACTTGGGAGGATTGTTTGCCATTTATAGAGTTTGCATATAATAGGACGATGCATACTACTACTTCATACTCTCCTTTTGAAATTGTTTATGGATTTAATCCACTTACTCCTTTGGATTTGATGCCTTTACCTGTTGATGACAGGAGTAGTTTGGATGGACAAAAGAAGGCGGAGTTGGTGAAATCACTTCATGAGAGGGTACGGCTTCAAATTGCCCAAAAGAATGAAAGGGTTGCTTCCCAAGCCAATAAAGGACGAAGGCGTGTCATCTTTGAACCAGGAGATTGGGTTTGGGTTCACATGCGCAAAGAAAGATTCCCAGCCCATAGAAGGACTAAGTTGCATCCTCGAGGAGATGGACCTTTCCAAATTCTTGAGAAAATTAATGACAATGCATATAAAGTCGATCTTCCAGGTGAGTATAAAGTTTCTGCAACTTTCAATGTTTCTGATCTTTCTCCTTTTGATGTAGGTGAAGATTCGAGGTCGAATCCTTTTGAGGAGAGGGGGAATGATAGGAACCAAGGTGGGCCTACTCTTAAAGATCCTTTGCAAGTTCCAGATGGGCCAATTACAAGATCAAGGGCCAAGAAGATCAAGGAAGCAATGCAAGGATTGGTGCAATCCACCTGGGATGAAGCCAGCAAGAGCCCAACACTGAAGATGGGTCTGAAAGAAGAAGAACCAGTTTTGATCCACTTTATTCAAGCTGTGGAAGACATGACTTAAACATACGGCCTATCGTTATTGGAGGCTTCCAATTTGGTTAAATGATTTATTTTATTAGTTTAGAATAAGTGGGCTTGAAGATGCTTGGCTCACATGTCTTATTTCTTTTGAACTATGTTTTTGGGAAGGCCTTGTATTTTGGCCAAGGGCTTATTTGGAAAATTACATTTTAGGAACTAGGGTTTCATCAATTTACTGTTGGGGTTACTGTAGCCGCGCGTACTGTAGCCGGTACTGTTCATCAAGGGTAATTTTGGGTAAAAGGGGCATTATTTTGGCTAGGGTTTTGATTAGGTTTGGCTTTAAAAACTCTTTGTAGCCTCATTTGAGAGTTAGACAATATTGAATTTTATTTGTGAGTTGAGTTTTCTCCTCTTGTTCTTGATTGAACTCTTGAACTTATCAAAGGTAAATCACAACCTTTGTGGCGTTCCTCCTTTGTAATCTGGGTTCTTGAGACGGGTTCTTCAACGGGTCTAGATTTTAATATAATCTAGGTTCTTGAAACGAGTTCTCATCGGGTCTAGATTCTCCATCCTTGACTTGATTTTGGCTTTCTTGGGGAGTTTTCAAATTGATTGTGGGTTCAAGGGAATTCATTCCCACGGGTTCATATCAGCTTCATTGTTCTAGGCTTGCCAAAAAAAACAAATAGAAACGAAAAGTAGGCTGCCGAAATTCTTAGGATTTTGGATTTGGCTGAAATTTGCATCACCTAGGGTTTCAATATTCTAGGGTTTCCTATATCTCTAAGTCTGTCAATTGCTTGGAGTGTCGTTCCATTGATTCTCTTCTACTTCATTGTCCATGCTTGTGTGTTTGAATTCAATTGGTTGGTTTTCACAACTGACTATTGCTGTTTGTGGATGAATTAGAGAAAAAAAAAGAAAGGAAAAGAAAAGAAAAGAAAAGAAAGGAAAGGAAAAGAAAAGAAAAAAAATTCGAAAAAAAAAAAAACGAAAAAAAAAAGAAGGGGATGAAGAAAAGAGAAGGTAGCATATTCAAAGTTGCTACATAGTTACAACAAAGAGAAAGAAAGAAATTTGTTGATTAAACCTTATGATCAAAGGGGCTGCTGCATACATCACTCAAGTTGGTATATTGTCTTATTGTTAGTCTTTCATTCGTATAACTTCATTGATTCTCGTGTCATTTTTATTCCTTCATGTTTCTCTTGTTCTTGTTTCCTGAATCTAATTACTAGTTGGGATAAAACAAGGTTGCCTTGTCTTGATTGAGTTCATTTAGTTCTGAAAGAACTTGAGTGGAAAAACTATTGAGGTAAAAGGCAAGAGAGTGTGAGACTATTATCGGGAAAAAGCCATTAAGAGTGAAACACGAGTAGAGTGTCATTATTCGAGTTGAAACACGTAAGGGAGTGTGTGAGGTTTTCTTTTTTACCACTAACATTCTTCTGTGCAGCACCTTGTAATGTCTCATCGGAGTAGCTCATCACCAAGGGGGCGAGCAGATAACTCATCCTTTGTGTTGCATGCCATGCAACAAGAGTTTGAGCGGTTGAACTTGGTGTTAGGTGAAGTGAGGAATAGCATGGATAATCAAGAAGCAATGGTTAGAAATCTGCAAGGAGAGAAAGATTGGAGGCGACATGAGCCTAATATTAAGAATGGGTATGAGAATGGAGAGTATGGTGAGGATGAGGAAGTGCTAACATCTGAAGTTGGATTGGGTAGATATAAAAGAGTTAGGCATGGAAGAGGCCTTAGGGCAAACTCAGGGGGTCGAGATAGAGTAGATAAGAACCTTAGAAGCATCAAAATGAAAATACCATCATTCCAAGGTAGAACTGACCCTGAAGTTTATTTAGAGTGGGAGAAAAGAATAGAGTTGGTGTTTGATTGTCATAATTATTCTGAGGAGAAAAAGATGAAGTTGGCTGTAATTGAGTTCACTGATTATGCGATTATTTGGTGGGATCAATTAGTATCCAATAGGAGGAGGAATTTTGAGAGGCCTGTAGAAACATGGAGAGAGTTGAAAGCTATCATGAGGCGGAGATTTGTACCTAGCCACTACTATGGAGACCTCTACCAAAAATTACAAAATCTTATACAGGGGTCTAGGAGTGTAGAGGACTACCATAAGGAGATGGAGGTGACTATGATTCGGGCTAATGTAGTGGAGGATCGGGAGGCCATAATGAAAAGATTTTTGAGGGGGTTGAATAGGGAGATAGCCAATGTAGTTGAGTTGCAACATTATGAGGAGGTAGAGGACATGGTGCACATGGCTATGAAGGTGGAGAGACGGCTAAAAGGAAAGGGTACATCAAGGTATACTTCGGTTTCTAGTACTTCTTGGAAACCAAAGTGGGACAAAAATGATCAAGTTGTAGCAAAGGAGAAGACCGAACCACCAAAGGGAAAAGATTTGGGTGAGGCTGAAACCTCAAGAAAAAGTGAGAATGAGCTTAATAGTAAGAGTGAAGGTGACTGTGAAAGTGAGAATGTGCTGAAAAGAAAGAGTGAAGGTGAGATTGAGAAGAAAAGAAACAGTGAGACCGAAATGGAGAAAGACAGAAAAATGAGAGAGAAAAAAGAAGAGGGTGAGACTAAAACCTTAAGCAAAAGAGAGAATGAGTTGAAAAGTAATTGTGAAAAAGAGAGTGAAAAAGAAAAACAGAGTGGAAAGAAAAGAGAATGTGAAGAAAGTGAGAGAAAAACAAAGAGAAAAGTGAGTTTTTGTGCTAAGGCGATTCTTAATCCTAACGGACTTGACGTATGTTTGCCTAGTATTGTTGTCTCTTTGTTGCAGGGATATGAGGTCATGTTTCCTAGTGGTGTCTTTTGTGGATTGCCACCTATTAGGGAGATAGAGCACTACATTAATCTTATGCCAGGTGCGACAATTCTTAATCGACCTTTCTTGAAAAAACAAGAGTCATTGACACACTTAAAGGGACAAAGTAAGTTGTTGACTAGAATGTATACTAAGCGGGAGGATTGTATTGAGACTTTTCCTCATGTATTCAAATACACACAAGGTATGAAAAATTTTGTGGTTGATGCTTTAGCAAGAAGGTATGTCCTTGTCTTCATTTTAGACGCGAAATTGTTGAGATTTGAATATGATAAGGAATTGCAAGCTAATAATGATGACTTTGCTAGTGTGTATGGAACATGTGAGAATGCATCTTTTGGTAAGTTCTATAAACTAGATTGGTACTTGTTTAGAATGAATAGATTTTGTGTGCCTACTAGTTTTATGCGTAAGTTGCTTGTGTGTGATGGACATTGATGGGAACCAAGGTGGGCCTAGTCTTAAAGATATGTTGCAAGTTCCAGATGAGCCAAATACAAGTTCAAGGGCTTAAACGATAAAGATTATGCTTTGATTCATTTCATAAGCTATGGAAAGGGCAACAACATGACTTATAGGCTTTGGACACTTGAAGGCTTTCAACTTATTTAATTAATTTCAATGACCTATTTTATTTGCTTAGAATAATTGGGTTTATGCCTATGTAAGGGTATGTTGGGAAAATTATTATTTTATTGAACTAGGGTTAGGGTTACTGTAGCCGAGTTACTGTAGCCGCGGTACTGTTCACTCAGGGGTATTTTTGGAAGATGGAGTTTTATTTTATCTAGGGTTTCATTAGGTTTTCCTTTAAATACTCTATGTAGCCTCATTCTAATCAGTTGATGAAGTTTATGAAATTTGATGAATTTATTCATTGTGAGTTGAGTTTTACTCCTCTTGTTCTTAATTGAACTTTTGAACTTATCAAAGGTAAATCACAACCTTTGTGGCGTTCCTCCTTTGTAATTTGAGTTCTTGAGACGGGTTTTTCAATGGGTCTAGATTTTAATATAATCTAGGTTCTTGAAATGAGTTCTCATCGGGTCTAGATTCTCCATCCATAGACTTGATTTTGGCTTTCTTGGGAAGTTTTCAAATTGACTGTGGGTTCAAGGGATTTCATTCCCGCGGGTTCATATCATTTGATATTCAGAGCAAGGTTTCCAATCAGGTCTGATTCTATCTTTTAATTTTAGTATCCTTAAATTTAATTCTAGGGCTTCATTGTTCTAGGGTTGCCAAAAAAAAAAAAATTTGAAATAAAAAGTAGGCTGGCGAAATTTTTAAGGTTTTGGGTTTGGCTGAAATTTGCATCACCTAGGGTTTCAAAATTCTAGGGTTTCCTGCATCTCTAAGTTTGTCAATTGCTTGGAGTGTCGTTCCATTGATTCTCTTCTATTTCATTGTCCATGTTTGTGTGTTTGAATTCAATTGGTTGGTTTTCACAATTGAATATTGTTGTTTGTGGATGAATTAGAGAAAAGAAAAGAAAGAAAGAAGAAAAGAAAAGAAAAGAAAAGAAAGGAAAGGAAAAGAAAAGAAAAGAAAAGAAAGGAAAGGAAAAGAAAAGAAAAGAAAAGAAAAGAAAATTCCAAAAAAAAAAAAAAGAAGAAGAAGATGAAGAAAAGAGAAGGTAGCATATTCAAAGTTGCTACATAGTTACAACAAAGGGAAAGAAAGAAATTTGTTGATTTAAACCTTATGATCAAAGGGGCTGCTGCATACATCACTCAAGTTGGTATCTTGTCTTATTCTTACTCTTTCATTCGTATAACTTCATTGATTCTCGTGTCATTTTTATTCCTTCATGTTTCTCTTGTTCTTGTTTCCTGGATCTAATTACTAGTTGGGATAATACAAGGTTGTATTGTCTTGATTTAGTTCAACTAGTTCTTAATGAACTTGAGTGGGAAAACTCTTGAGGTAAAAGGCAAGAGAGTGTGAGATTATTATCGAGTAAAAAGCCAATTCAGAGTTACACACGAGTGGAGTGTCATTATTTGAGTGTAAACACGTAAGGGAGTGTGTGAGGTTTTTCACTAACATTCTTTTTGTGCAGCACATTATGATGTCTCATAGGAGTGACTCATCACCAAAGGAGATGGTAGATAACACATCCTTTGTGTTGCAAGTCATGCAACAACAGTTTGAGAAGTTGAACTTAGTGTTGGGTGAAGTGAGGGATAGGATGGATCATCAAGATGTGGTAATTAGAAATCTTCATGGCAGGAGAGATAGGAGGCGTCCCGAGTTTAGTGTTGAAAATAGGTATGAGAATGAAGAGTATGGTGATTCTCTTGTTACTAGGCATGCACTCAATACAAAAATTAAGATGAATGATATAGAGCAGAAGAGTGAGAATATTTTTCATACTAGATGCCACATCAACAACAAGGTATGTTGTATGATCATTGATTTGAGGAGTTGTATTAATTTAGCTAGCACTACTTTAGTTGAGAAATTGAATTTACGTACCTTGAAACACCATAGACCATACATGTTGCACTGGTTGAGTGATTGTGGGGAGGTTAGGGTAAATAAGCAAGTGCTAGTTTCTTTTTCAATTGGGAAATACCAAGATATGGTGCTTTGTGATGTAGTGCCTATGCATGCTAGTCATATTTTGTTAGGAAAGCCATGGCAGTATGATAGGAAGGTGATCCATGATGGGTTAAGGAATATGTACAGTTTTGAAAAAGATGGAAAAACAATCAAACTTGCTCCTTTAACTCCAAAACAGGTCCATGGGGATCAATTGAAGCTGAAATGTAAGGTTGCTCAAAACAGAAAGAGTAAAAGTGAGAGTGATTAAAAAAGAAAAAGTGAAAAGGAGATTGAGCAAACAAGGAAGAGTGAAAGTGAGAATGAGCTGAAAAGCAAGAGTGAATGTGAGAGTGAAAGTGAAAGTGAGATTGAGCTGAAAAGCAAGAGTGAATGTGAGATTGAGAAGAAAAGAAATAGTGAGACCGAAATGGAGAAAGAGAGAAAAATGAGAGAGAAAAAAGAAGAGGGTGAGACTAAGACCTCAAGCAAAAGAGAGAATGAGTTGAAAAATAATTATGAGGTCGAGAGTACAAAAAAAGATGAAGAAAAAGAGAGTGACAGAAAAAAAGAGAGTGAAAAGAAAAAAGAGTGTGAAAGGGAAAAAGAGAGTGAAAAAGAAAAAGAGAGTGGAAAGAAAAGAGAGTGTGAAGAAAGTGAGAGAAAAACAAAGAGAAAAGTGAGTTTTTATGCTAAGGCAAGTCTTAATCCTAACGAACTTGACGTATGTTTGCCTAGTATTGTTGTCTCTTTGTTGCAGGGATATGAGGTCGTGTTTCCAAGTGGTGTATTTAGTGGATTGCCACCCATTAGGGAGATAGAGCACTACATTGATTTTGTGCCAGGTGCAACAATTCCTAACCGACCTTTCTTGGAAGAACATGAGTCATTGACACACTTAAAGGGAGAAGGTAAGTTGTTGACCATAATGCGTGCTAAGCAGGAGGATTCTATTGAGACTTTTGCTCATGTATTCAAATACACACAAGGTATGGAAACTTTTGTGGTTGATGCTTTAGCAAGAAGGTATGTACTTATCTTCATTTTAGATGCAAAATTGTTGAAACTTGAATATGATAAGGAATTGCATGCTAATGATGATGACTTTGCTATTGTATATGGAACATGTGAGAAAGCATCGTTTGGTAAGTTCTATAAACTAGATTGGTACTTGTTTATAAAGAATAGATTTTATGTACCTACTAGTTTTATATGTAAGTTGCTTGTGTGCGATGGACATGGTGGTTTGTTGGGTAACCATGGTGTAAGGAAGACTTTTGTTGTGTTGCATGAACGTTTGTGGGAATATCATTTGCCTTTCAATGACGTGTTGCATGAACATTTGTGGAAGTATCAATTGCCATTCATTGATGTGTTGCATGAACGTTTGTGGGACTATCATTTGCCCTTCATTGAGTTTGCATATATTTGGAGTAGTCATTCTGGTGTCAAGAAAATATTAGACATTTTGTATGAACATCTATGTTGGTCTAAGATGAAGAGAGATGTCAATTGTATTTGTGGCAGGTGCATTACATGCAGAAAGGCCAAATTTATACTTTTCCCACATGGGTTGCATACGCCCTTACTTATTCCTAGTGAGTCATGTGTAGACATATATCTATGGACTTTGTTTTGGGGCTGCCTAGGAAAGAAAGGAGTAGAAATTCTATTTTTATGGTTATGGATGGATTTATAGAGTTTGCATATAACAGGACCATGCATACTACCACTTTATATTCTCCTTTTGAAATTGTTTATAGACTTAATCTATTTACCCCTTTAGATTTAATGTCTTTATCTGTTGACAACAGGAGTAGTTTGGATGGATGTTCTCAAATTCTTGAACAAATTAATGACAATGCATATGAAATCAATGATAATGTTACTAACATTTTTCCCTTTGATCCAGGTGGAGATTCGAGGTCGAATCCTTTTGAGGAGAGGGGGAATGATGGGAACCAAGGTGGGTCTAGTCTTAAAGATATGTTGCAAGTTCCAGATGAGCCAAATACAAGTTCAAGGGCTTAAACGATAAAGATTATGCTTTGATTCATTTCATAAGCTATGGAAAGGGCAACAACATGACTTATAGGCTTTGGACACTTGAAGGCTTTCAACTTATTTAATTAATTTCAATGACCTATTTTATTTGCTTAGAATAATTGGGTTTATGCCTATGTAAGGGTATGTTGGGAAAATTATTATTTTATTGAACTAGGGTTAGGGTTACTGTAGCCGGTTACTGTAGCCGCGGTACTGTTCACTCAGGGGTATTTTTGGAAGATGGAGTTTTATTTTATCTAGGGTTTCATTAGGTTTTGCTTTAAATACTCTATGTAGCCTCATTCTAATCAGTTGATGAAGTTTATGAAATTTGATGAATTTATTCATTGTGAGTTGAGTTTTACTCCTATTGTTCTTAATTGAACTTTTGAACTTATCAAAGGTAAATCACAACCTTTGTGGCGTTCCTCCTTTGTAATTTGGGTTCTTGAGACGGGTTCTTCAATGGGTCTAGATTTTAATATAATCTAGGTTCTTGAAACGAGGTCTCATCGGGTCTAGATTCTCCATCCATAGACTTGATTTTGGCTTTCTTGGGAAGTTTTCAAATTGACTGTGGGTTCAAGGGATTTCATTCCCGCGGGTTCATATCATAGTAGAAACATGATACTTACCTGGAAGATCCATTACATATGCATTTTCATTAATTTGTTTAAGAATTTGGAATAGTCCATCCAAGCTACTCATGTCATCAACTAGTAAAGACTTTAAATCTGAAGGAGGAAATTGATTAAGTAAACAAACAATTTCAATTGGTGAAAATTTAGTAGTAGCATGAACACTCCAATTATATGTAAACTCAATGAATGGCAAACAATACTCCCACAAATGTTCATGAAGTACATCTAAAGTTTTCCTCGAACCAAAATGACCACTCCAATATGCATGCTCAATGAATGGCAAATGATACTCCCGCAAACATTCATGCAACAAGTCAATGAATGGCAAATGATACTCCCGCAAACGTTCATGCAACAAGTCAATGAATGACAAATGATACTCCCATAAACGTTTATGCAACATGTCTGAAATCTTATTTTCACGAGAATGACCACTCCAATTATATGCAAACTCAATGAAAAGCAAATGATACTCCCGCAAACGTTCATGCAACACGTCAATGTATGTCAAATGATACTCCCACAAATGTTCATGCAATACATCAATGAATGACAAATGATACTTCCACAAACGTTCGTGCAACAAGTCTTTGAATGGCAAATGGTATTCCCACAAACAGTCATGCAACACAACAAAAGTTTTTCTTACACCATGGTAACCCAACAAACCAGCATGTCCATCACACACAAGCAACTTACGCATAAAACTAGTAGGCACACAAAATCTATTCATTCTAAACAAGTACCAATCTAGTTTATAGAACTTACCAAAAGATGCATTCTCACATGTTCCATACACACTAGCAAAGTCATCATTATTAGCATGCAATTCCTTATCATATTCAAATCTCAACAATTTCGCATCTAAAATGAAGACAAGGACATACCTTCTTGCTAAAGCATCAACCACAAAATTTTTCATACCTTGTGTGTATTTGAATACATGAGGAAAAGTCCCAATACAATCCTCCCGCTTAGTATGCATTCTAGTCAACAACTTACCTTGTCTCTTTAAGTGTGTCAATGACTCTTGTTTTTCCAAGAAAGGTCGATTAAGAATTGTCGCACCTGGCATAAAATCAATGTAGTGCTCTATCTCCCTAAAAGGTGGCAATCCACAAAAGACACCACTAGGAAACATGACCTCATATCCCTGCAACAAAGAGACAACAATACTAGGCAAACATACGTCAAGTCCGTTAGGATTAAGACTCGCCTTAGCACAAAAACTCACTTTTCTCTTTGTTTTTCTCTCACTTTCTTCACACTCTCTTTTCTTTCCACTCTCTTTTTCTTTTTCACTCTCTTTTTCATAATTACTTTTCAACTCATTCTCTCTTTTGCTTAAGGTTTTAGTCTCACCCTCTTCTTTTTTCTCTCTCATTTTTCTGTCTTTCTCCATTTCGGTCTCACTGTTTCTTTTCTTCTCAATCTCACCTTCACTCTTTCTTTTCAGCACAATCTCACTTTCACTGTCACCTTCACTCTTACTATTAAGCTCATTCTCACTTTTTCTTGAGGTTTCAGCCTCACCCAAATCTTTTCCCTTTGGTGGTTCGGTCTTCTCCTTTGCTACAACTTGATCATTTTTGTCCCACTTTGGTTTCCAAGAAGTACTAGAAACCGAAGTATACCTTGATGTACCCTTTCCAAAAAGCCGTCTCTCCACCTTCATAGCCATGTGCACCATGTCCTCTACCTCCTCATAATGTTGCAACTCAACTACATTGGCTATCTCCCTATTCAACCCCCTCAAAAATCTTTTCATTATGGCCTCCCGATCCTCCACTACATTAGCCCGAATCATAGCCACCTCCATCTCCTTATGGTAGTCCTCTACACTCCTAGACCCCTGTATAAGATTTTGTAATTTTTGGTAGAGGTCTCTATAGTAGTGGCTAGGTACAAATCTCCCCTCATGATAGCTTTCAACTCTCTCCATGTTTCTACAGGCCTCTCAAAATTCCTCCTCCAATTGGATACTAATTGATCCCACCAAATAATCGCATAATCAGTGAACTCAATTACAGCCAACTTCATCTTTTTCTCCTCAGAATAATTATGACAATCAAATACCAACTCTATTCTTTTCTCCCACTCTAAATAAACTTCAGGGTCAATTCTACCTTGGAATGATGATATTTTCATTTTGATGCTTCCAAGGTTCTTATCTACTCTATCTCGACCCCCTGAGTTTGCCCTAAGGCCTCTTCCATGCCTAACTCTTCTATGTCTACCCAATCCAACTTCAGATGTTAGCACTTCCTCATCCTCACCATACTCTCCATTCTCATACCCATTCTTAATATTAGGCTCATGTCGCCTCCTATCTTTCTCTGCTTGCAGATTTCTAACCATTGCTTCTTGATTATCCATGCTATTCCTCACTTCACCTAACACCAAGTTCAACTGCTCAAACTCATGTTGCATGGCATGCAACACAAAGGATGAGTTATCTACTCGCCCCCTTGGTGATGTGCTACTCCGATGAGACATTACAAGGTCCTGCACAGAAGAATGTTAGTGGTAAAAAAGAAAACCTCACACACTCCCTTACGTGTTTCAACTCGAATAATGACACTCTACTCGTGTTTCACTCTTAATGGCTTTTTCCCGATAATAGTCTCACACTCTCTTGCCTTTTACCTCAATAGTTTTTCCACTCAAGTTCTTTCAGAACTAAATGAACTCAATCAAGACAAGACAACCTTATTTTATCCCAACTAGTAATTAGATTCAGGAAACAAGAACAAGAGAAACATGAAGGAATAAAAATGACACGAGAATCAATGAAGTTATACGAATGAAAGAGTAGCAATAAGACAAGATACCAACTTGAGTGATGTATGCAGCAGCCCCTTTGATGATAAGGTTCAATCAACAAATTTCTTTCTTTCTCATTGTTGTAACTATGTAGCAACTTTGAATATGCTACCTTCTCTTCTCTTCAACTTCTTTTTTTTTTTTTTTTTTTTTTTGGAATCCTTTCTTTTCTTTTCTTTTCTTTTCCTTTCCTTTCTTTTCTTTTCTTTTCTTTTCTTTTCTCTAATTCATCCACAAACAGCAATATTCAATTGTGAAAACCAACCAATTGAATTCAAACACACAAACATGGACAATGAAATAGAAAAGAATCAATGGAACGACACTCCAAGCAATTGAAA
Organism: Juglans regia; assembly: GCF_001411555.2. Classification (NCBI taxonomy): domain Eukaryota; kingdom Viridiplantae; phylum Streptophyta; class Magnoliopsida; order Fagales; family Juglandaceae; genus Juglans; species Juglans regia. The sequence goes on from NC_049906.1 coordinate 20,746,623, forward strand.
AACTTAGAGATGCAGGAAACCCTAGAATTTTGAAACCCTAGGTGATGCAAATTTCAGCCAAACCCAAAACCTTAAGAATTTCGGCAGCCTACTTTTTATTTCAATTTTTTTTTTTTTTTGGCAACCCTAGAACAATGAAGCCCTAGAATTAAATTTAAGGATACTAAAATTAAAAGATAGAATCAGACCTGATTGGAAACCTTGCTCTGAATACCAAATGATATGAACCCGCGGGAATGAATCCCTTGAACCCACAATCAATTTGAAAACTCCCCAAGAAAGCCAAAATCAAGTCAAGGATGGAGAATCAAGACCCGATGAGAACTCGTTTCAAGAACCTAGATTATATTAAAATCTAGACCCGTTGAAGAACCCGTCTCAAGAACCCAGATTACAAAGGAGGAACGCCACAAAGGTTGTGATTTACCTTTGATAAGTTCAAAAGTTCAATTAAGAACAAGAGGAGTAAAACTCAACTCACAATGAATAAATTCATCAAATTTCATAAACTTCATAATCTGATTAGAATGAGGCTACATAGAGTATTTAAAGCAAAACCTAATGAAACCCTAGCCAAAATAAACCCCCATCTTCCAAAAGTGCCCCTGGATGAACAGTGCCGCGGCTACAGTGCCGTGCTACAGTACTCGGCTACAGTAACCCTAACCCTAGTTCAATAAAATAATAACTTTCCCAACATGCCCTTGCATAGGCTCCCTTAAGTCCTTCTCATAATAAACTCAATTATTCTAAACTAATAAAATAAGTTCTTTAAATGAATTAAATAAGTTGAAACCCTTCAAGAGTCCAAAGCCTTTAAGTCTTGTCGTTGCCCTCTTCCGTAGCTGATCAAATGAATTAAAATTGGATCTTCATCCTTCAAGCCCCATCTTGAATGTTGGGCTCTTGCTAAACTTGTCCCAAATGGATTACATCAATCCTTGCATTTTCTCATTGATCTTCTTGGCCCATCTGGAAGTTGCAAATGATCTTTAAGACTAGACACATCTTGGTTCCCATCAGTTCCTCCTTTGTAATTTGGGTTCTTGAGACGAGTTCTTCAATGAGTCTAGATTTTAATATAATCTAGGTTCTTGAAACGAGTTCTCATCGGGTCTAGGTTCTCCATCCATTGACTTGATTTTGGCTTTCTTGGGGAGTTTTCAAATTGACTGTGGGTTCAAGGAATTCCTTTCCCGCGGGTTCATATCAGTGACTCACTTAAGGTCACCTTTCAAACACAAAGCCTCCTACTTCACGTTCATATCTTTCAAAGTGAACCTCACTGATTCACTTTAAAGGCTAAGATACACAATCACTTTCTTCATGCTCTTCCTACCAAACCATCAATCCCGGTGCGTAACTTGGACCAACCAAGTTATACAATCCAAATCTCGTCAATACATACATCCCTTCCTTCATTCATATATAACCTAACCAACACTTCACCATAATATTAACCAAACACAATACACAACTTTAAGCCAACATTGAGACTTAAACATCGTGTGCTCATGGTTAGGATAGATTATCCATTACATGTGGTAAATCTGCTTTACACATATACCCTACCCCTATTATCACCTAAGATTAACATATAATCCACTAACGCCCACTTGTGTAACACAAGCTCCATACTCCGATAATAACTTCCAACTCAAACCCATACAACATGACACTTTATACAACCAATCCAACTACTTAGCTTATCCTAGCACTTTACAGGACATACCTCCATTCATAACTACACATCCCTTCACGTCACATAACTTACAATCACTTCCAAGCTACATCACTCCACCACATGGAGTACACTCCACGTGTACTCCATTCACATGCATTACGCCACATCACCATTATGGCATACCCGCTATATGGTGCGTCACTATACCACATGGAGTACACTCCTTGTGTACTCCCTTCACATGCATTACACCACATCACCATTATAGCATACATGCCATATGGTGCATCAATCCATCACATGGAGTACACTCCACGTGTACTCCTTTCACATTCCATACCCCCACACAGAGTACACTCAGCATGTACTCTTCCCGTTCCACACTATGCCAAGAGGGTATATTTTACATATACTCTCATTCTCTCACATTACGCCACACACAATGTACACCCAGCGTGTACTATTCCCATTCCATCTACACGTCATGATAGGAACCAAGGTGGGCCTACTCTTAAAGATCCTTTGCAAGTTCCAGATGGGCCAATTACAAGATCAAGGGCCAAGAAGATCAATGATAGGAACCAAGGTGGGCCTACTCTTAAAGATCCTTTGCAAGTTCCAGATGGGCCAATTACAAGATCAAGGGCCAAGAAGATCAAGGAAGCAATGCAAGGATTGGTGCAATCCACCTGGGATGAAGCCAGCAAGAGCCCAACATTGAAGATGGGTCTGAAAGAAGAAGAACCAGTTTTGATCCACTTTATTCAAGCTGTGGAAGACATGACTTAAAGATACGGCCTATTGTTATTGGAGGCTTCTAATTTGGTTAAATGATTTATTTTATTAGTTTAGAATAAGTGGGCTTGAAGATGCTTGACTCACATGTCTTATTTCTTTTGAACTATGTTTTTGGGAAGGCCTTGTATTTTGGCCAAGGGCTTATTTGGAAAATTACATTTTAGGAACTAGGGTTTCATCAATTTACTGTTGGGGTTACTGTAGCCGCGCGTACTGTAGCTTCTACTGTTCATCAAGGGTAATTTTGGGTAAAATGGTTTTGGCTAGGGTTTTGATTAGGTTTGGCTTTAAAAACTCTTTGTAGCCTCATTTGAGACCTAGACAATATTGAATTTTATTTGTGAGTTGAGTTTTCTCCTCTTGTTCTTGATTGAACTCTTGAACTTATCAAATGTAAATCACAACCTTTGTGGCGTTCCTCCTTTGTAATCTGGGTTCTTGAGACGGGTTCTTCAACGGGTCTAGATTTTAATATAATCTAGGTTCTTGAAACGAGTTCTCATCGGATCTAGATTCTCCATCCTTGACTTGATTTTGGCTTTCTTGGGGAGTTTTCAAATTGATTGTGGGTTCAAGGGAATTCATTCCCACGGGTTCATATCACGTCACCAATACAACGCATACTCCACAACCACACTACACGGCACAGTCCGCAACCCTTCACAGCACACTTCCCAATTACGCCCAACACTTCACAGTACACTACACGACACAATACACCTCCATACAACACAGACAAGCCCAACACTTCATTACACAGCACCACATCACAATACCACAACTCCACAATACCAACAGCACAGTCCACAACCTAGTCAACTAATCAATATCTAACATAAATACGAGGGATAGAGAGTTACACCATCGACGGGATAACCCGTGCGTTGCTTGTTGACCATCACGGTCGAAGACGTCGGAAGGGTCGTACGTGGTGGCTAAACCGCATACGGTGACTGTTTAGGCGTTTGGATAGCTAGGTGTGGTCTTAGAAGGGCTCGTGGTGGTCTTGTGATGATGGCAATGAGCATAACACGGCGGATCTAACCGTGTATAGTGGCGGTTAGCCACGCCCAGTGGTTGTCCATCACGTGTATAGTGGAGGTGGTGGTTACTAGTCGTGGGTGGCGGTGCACGGTGGTGGAGGGTGTAAAACCCGTGCGTGAGAGAGGGAGAAACCGTGAGATGGAGGAGGGGCTTCTGGCCATGGGTTCGAGGGAGGAGGAAGGGTGAGACCAGGAGTAGCTCGTGGTGGTGTCCGGTGGCCAAGGTGGGTGCGCACGGTGGCACTAGGAGCTTCGGTGGCCTTGAAGCCGTGTGAACCGATTTTCATGGGTATGGTGTGTGTGCACGATGGAGGGGAGAGGGAGGCTGAGCTTGCTAGGGGATGATGGCCTGCGGAAGGGGAAGCCGCTGTGGAGGTGGTGGCGTCATTGGGCGGCGCACGGCGGCGCTACGTGCACCAAGCCCATTCGGGCTGTGTACTTCCAAAATGGAGAAAAGGAGAGCGTGAGAGAGAGGGGCTGGGTTAGGGAGGCTCGCCAACGTGAGGTGGAGCTGGTGGTGCCGGCGATGAGGGTTGGCGACGCACGACGGCGCCGGGCTGTGCGATGGAGGCTTCGGCGTGGGAAACGTAGTGTACAACGTATTGTTGTGGGAGAGGGAGGAGAGAGAGGGCTACGGGAAAAAGTGAGGGGGTCTGGGTATTTAACCCAGTCCCCTCGTCTGGGGATCCACGTAATGATCTAACGGCGAGGGATTAAAACATTGATTCAAAATGCATTAACTATTAACATAATTAAAAGCGCTTAGAGGAATTAAGGTAGAATATTATTTTAAACTAATTTTAGTTTATAAAATAATATTATTCATCATTAATAAAATGATGAAGTCTCACTTTAACATATTAATAATAATATTAATAATTGAAATCATTTTAATAATAATATTAAAATGATTTCCGACAATTATAATATTTTTGGAGCTCTTCAATAATATTATGATTGTCATATTTAAGATCAATCTTAATTCAATAACAATGGAAATACTGCTTAAAAATATTTCCAGCATATTTAAAACACTGGGCGTGCCTTAGAAGTCACAAGATATCTTTCGAAACAAGCCATCATGGTTTGACACGCATGACGAGTCTCGCAGTCGCTAGACAGAAGGGCAGATGATCACATAATCTCTGCCTTCTGGATTTGCTTACGTCATAAAGACGGAACATACGTCAGAAAGAAGAAACGTACGTAAGAAGGAAGGAGTAGTGTAATAGTCACCTATTACACAGTCTCCTCACTTCACACTATTCACGGCCATAATACAAACCACGCAGTAATTGATATGAACCAGCGGGAAAGGAATCCCTTGAACCTACAGTCAATTTGAAAACTTCCGAAGAAAGCCAAAATCAAGTCAATGGATGGAGAACCTATACCCGATAAGAACTCGTTTCAAGAACCTAGATTATATTAAAATCTAGACCCGTTGAAGAATCCGTCCCAAGAACCCAGATTACAAAGGAGGAATGCCACAAAGATTGTGATTTACCTTTGATAAGTTCAAAAATTCAATTAAGAACAAAAGGAGTAAAACTCAACTCACAATGAATAAATTCATCAAATTTTATAAACTAATTAAAATGAGGCTACATAGAGTATTTAAAGGAAAACCTAATGAAACCCTAGCCAAAATAAACCCCCATCTTCCAAAAGTGACCTTGGATGAACAGTGCCTCGGCTACAGTGCGGAGCTACAGTAACTCGGCTATAATAACCCTAACCCTAGTTCAATAAAATAATAATTTTCCCAACATGCCCTTGCATAGGTCCCTTTAAGTGCTTCCCATAATAAACTCAATTATTTTAAACTAATAAAATAAGTTCTTTAAATGAATTAAATAAGTTGAAACCCTTCAAGAGCCCAAAGCATTTAAGTATTGTCGTTGCCCTCTTCCATAACTGATCAAATGAATCAAAATTAGATCTTCATCCTTTAAGCTCCATCTTGAATGTTGGGCTCTTGCTAAACTCGTCCCAAGTGGATTGCATCAATCCTTGCATTGTCTCCATGATCTTTAAGACTAGGCCCATCTTGGTTCCCATCATTCTCCCTCTCCTCAAAAGGATTCGACCTCGAATCTCCACCTGGATCAAAGGGAAATTGGTTAGTAACATTGAAAATAGTAGAAACATGATACTTACCTGGAAGATCCATTAGATATCCATTTTCATTAATTTGTTCAAGAATTTGGAAAGGACCATCCAAGCTACTCCTGTCATCAACAGGTAAAGGTGTTAAATCTAAATGAGTAAATGGATTAAGTCTATAAATAATTTCAAAAGGAGAATATAAAGTGGTAGTATGCATAGTCCTATTATATGCAAACTCTATAAAATCCATCCATAACCACAAAAATAGAATCTCTACTCCTTTCTTTCCTAGGCAGCCCCAAAACAAAGTCCATATATATGTCTACACATGACTCACTAGGAACAGGTAAGGGTGTATGCAACCCATGTGGCAAAAGCTTAAATTTGGCCTTTCTGCATGTAATGCGCCTGCCACAAATACGATTGACATCTCTCATCATCTTAGACCAACATAAATATTTATGCAAAATGTATAAAGTTTTCTTGACACCAGAATGATAGTCCCGCAAACGTTCATGCAACAAGTCAATGTATGACAAATGATACTCCCACAAACGTTCATGCAACATGTTTAAAATTGTCTTTATACCAAAATAACAACTCCAATTACATGCGAACTCAATGAAATGGAAATGATACTCCGGCAAACGTTCATACAACAAGTCAATGTGTGGCAAATGATACTCCCACAAACGTTCCTGAAACACACCTAAAGCTTTTCTTACACCAAAATTACCTCTCCAATTATATGAAAACTCAATGAATGGCAAGCAATACTTCCACAAACGTTCATGCAACTTGTTAATGAATGACAAATGATACTTCCACGAACATTCATATAACACTTCAATGAAAGGCAAATGATATTCCCAAAAACGTTCATGCAACACAACAAAAGTCTTCCTTACACCAAGGTTACCCAACAAACCACCATTTCCATCACACACAAGCAACTTACGTATAAAACTAGTAGGCACACAAAATCTATTCTTTCCAAACAAGTATCAATCTAGTTTATAGAACTTACCAAATGATGCTTTCTCACATGTTCCATACACACTAGCAAAGTCATCATCATTAGCATGCAATTCCTTATCATATTCAAGTCTCAACAATTTTGTATCTAAAATGAAGACAAGGACATACCTTCTTCCTAAAGCGTCAACCACAAAATTTTCCATACCTTGTGTGTATTTGAATACATGAGGAAAAGTCTCAATACAGTCCTCCCACTTAGCATGCATTCTAGTCAACAACTTACCTTGTTCCTTCAAGTGTGTCAATGACTCATGTTCTTCAAATAAATGTCGGTTAGAAATTGTCGCACCTGACACAAAATCAACATAGTGTTCTATATCCCTAATCGGTGGCAATCCACTAAATACACCGCTAGGAATCACGAGCTCATATCCCTGCAATAAAGAAACAACAACACTTGGCAAAGAGTCGTTAAATTCGTTAGCATAAAAGCTTGTCTTAGCATAAAAACTCACTTTTGTCTTTCTATTTCTCTCTACAATCTCTCTTTCTTTTTCCTCTTGTGGTTCCACTCTTTTTTCTTGACTCTCAACCACCTCTCTATTTTCTTTTTCTCTCTCTCGTTCTTTTGATGTTTCGGCTTCATTCTTGTTTTTCCTCTCACTATCTTTGTTCTTTTCACTGTCTGTTTTTCTTTCAGTCTCCTCTTTTTTTGAACTCTCGGTCTCACAATTGTTTTTCAACTCATTCTCTCTTTTTCATGAGATTTCAGCCTGACCCACATCATTTCCCTTAGGTGGTTTGGTCTTCCCCTTCGTTACAGCTTGATCATTTTTGTCCCAATTTGGTTTCCAAGAAGTACTAGAAACCGAAATATACCTTGATGTACCCTTTCTTTTTAGTCGCCTCTCCACCTTCATAGCCATGTGCACCATGTCCTCTACCTCCTCATAATGTTGCCACTCAACTACATTGGCTATCTCCCTATTCAACCCCCTCAAAAATCTTGTCATCGTGGCCTCCCGATCCTCCACTACATTAGCCCAAATCATAGCCACTTCCATCTCCTTATGGTAATCCTCTACACTCCTAGACCCTTGTGTAAGATTTTGTAATTTTTGATAGAGGTCTCTATAGTAGTGGGTAGGTACAAATCTCCGCCTCATGATAGCTTTCAACTCTCCATATTTCTACAGGCCTCTCAAGATTCCTCCTACTATTGGTCACTAATTGATCCCACCAAACAATTGCATAATTAGTGAACTCAATTACAGCCAACTTCACCTTCTTCTCCTCAGAGTAATTATGACAATCAAACATCAACTCTATTTTTTTCTCACACTCTAAATAAACTTCAGGGTCAATTCTACCTTGGAATGATGGTATTTTTATTTTGATGCTCCCAAGGTTCTTATCTACTCTATCTCGTCCCCCTGAGTTTGCCCTAAGGCCTCTTCCATGCCTAACTCCTCTATGTCCACCCAATCAAAGAGCCCAAAGCCTTTAAGTCTTGTCGTTGCCCTCTTCCATAGCTAATCAAATGAATCAAAATTGGATCTTCATCTTTCAAGCTCCATCTTGAATGTTGGGCTCTTGCTAAACTCGTCCCAAGTGGATTGCATCAATCCTTGCATTGTCTTCATGATCTTTAAGACTAGGCCCATCTTGATTCCCATCAGTAATGCCCAACACTTCAACTACACAACCACCACAACTACTCCATTCACAGTTCACAACGCAGCGCACTCCACAATAACAGTACAATCCACAACACAATCAAGCTTAACAATAAATAACTATCGAGAGAAAGGGAGAGTTATACCATGCGTCGGGGCTAAGAAGTAGCGTTGCTTGCTGCTTGGCTTGATCCCCCAGTGGTGGCTATGCATGTGTGAGGAGAGGCCGATTTAGGTGCAATGGTCACTGTCGTGACCTTAAAACAAGGTTGTTTGGGTGGCTTGCAGCTAGGGTTTGGTTGGGTTTTGTGATGGCGACAAGAGGTGGAGACGGGTAGTTCGTGGCTGGCTTGGTTGTGTACAGTGGTGGGGGTGTGTGTGGTAAGGGTGTTGAACCGGACCGGATTTTTTCCGGATCCGGTCCGAAACCCGGAAATCCGGGTGCATCCGGGCGGTTATCCGCCCAGATTACACCCGGGAGGTTAAAAAACTTCGGATCCGGTTACGGATCTGGTCATGTGACCCGGTTATCCGTAACCGGGTCATTTAAAACGAAAAAAACCCGCCCCTTTCTCTCGTCTTCAGTCTCGCTTTGCTGTCTCGACTCTCGAATACTTAGGGTTTGCTCGTCTTCTCGAATCCGTCGTCACTCAGTCTCGAATCTGCCTCGTCTTCAATCCGTCGTCTCTCTCGGTCTCGAATCCGCCTTCTCTCTTAGTCTCTCTCGAATAGTTAGGGTTTGCTGTCTCTCGGTCTCGAATCTACCTTCTCTCTCAGTCTCTCTCGAAGTGCTTAAGGTATTTTTTTTCATTTGCTCTGTTTTTCACATGTAAGTTTTAATCATTGTTTTATGTAATACTCGGTTTGTTTAGTTTATATTATTTTTCCTTTGCTCTGTTTTTCACATGGGATTTAGTTTTGTCAGACATCGTGGGTCAACGTGTTTTGGACGTGCTGTGAGCATATGATTATGGTATCCAATTATTATAAAAAGCAAAACCCAAGTAAAATACTTTGTAGCAGTAAAGAATTTTCAAAACTTTCATCACAAATAAAATTCAATTTAATTCACCAACAGATTCCCGTGTTCATTATTTTGGGATAGCTGGTTTGAATTGGAAAACACTTCTCAAAGTTCATTATTTTTTTCTTTGAAGCTTATTAATTTCATTGGTGCTAAACCTACCCTTTTGATATTGGGTACATTGGTGTTAATCATGAGCACCTTGTGTTTCGTGAGTGTTATTATCATGAGCACCTTGTGTTTCGTGAGTGTTGTTATAGTACCCTGAGTTTTGTATTGAGTACCAGTACTGGGTTTTTGTATGGGTTGAGTGCTGAATTTGATTGTATGGTTGAGTGTAAAAATTGCATCCTGATAACAATACCATTGGAGACTTTATGAAGTCTATGTTAATTATATACGTGGTGATGAATACAATTGGTAGGTTTATATGTTTGTATGTGTGTGTATATAATAATATATATACATGTATATATTGAATAATATTGAATTCCAGACGGCCCAATACAATTGGCAGGTTTATATGTTTGAATTGTGATTACATAGGTAATTAATTTGATGTTTAAGGAGACAATAGTGAATAATATCATCCTTAATTGTATATATATATTATATGTATGGCCCAATGTTTTTACTAATTACTATTTTCTCCATTAGTAAGAGTACTACGACTAGTAATGCCGATGGTCGTTGGCTGATAACTAATGCCTATATATTGGTAGCTATATATATATATATATATATAGCTAATTTGTCTTTGTAGATAATTGACTTAGTGCATGAATACTATAATATTAGTTTTTTTAAATGCCAATCTCATGATCTGATCCTAGCTAGCAGCTTATAATTATAGGGGATTTTAGCAGAATTAATTGTTCTCATGATCTGATCCGATCCTAGCTAGCAAGCTCTGAAAATATAAATTGTAAAAAAGTGTTATACATTCATGTAACAAAACTAGCGTAGGAAAATGTTGTCATTTATTCTGAATTTTGTACTAACTATGCCCTTGATAAATTTTACGTTAATTGTTAGTTTGATTTTTATTATATTTCTTCTTTTTTTTTTCTTATGTTTCAAACAGATGGAAGGTAGTTTTAGTGGTAGTGTTGGTGGATTAGCGCCTATGGACATGGAGGAAAACACTAGTCCTTTAGTGCCTTCCTCTATGAATACCCAAAACCCCACACCATCTCTCCCCCCAAAGTCAAAAAGAGCCAAGAAGGCTACGAACCAATCTCTTGTATGAGATCATTTTACAAGGGTTGAACCTATTGATCCCATTGCACCCAAAGCTCAATGCAATTATTGCTTTAAGATTTATGGATGCCATTATAAAAATGGTACTTCATCAATGTCACACCATCTAAGATATTCTTGTCTGAACTCTCCCATTAGAGAGAATAAAAATCTTGGGAAGGATAAATCACCATCACACACTGGAGTTCGAAGACTGTCCAAGCACTAATTTGCACGCAAAATTGGTTGACTTGTGCACCACTTAGTTCTTGGGAGGTCAAGGAGCATGTAGAACCCGTTGACATCGAAGGTAAACACTTTTATTTGTTAAGTTTGATTTTTTATTATTAATTTATCCATTTAACTTAACCTTTATATTTTTTTCTGCTTAAGGTAACCCTCTTCCTTCAACTTCAGCAACTTAAGCATATGGACTCCCACCCTATGCATTGAAAACTCTCCTTATGCAGTAAGTTATCGGAACCATGCCATTTTTAATTTAACCACATCATGAGTTTCTTAGTTCTTTGTATTAATATTTGTAGTAAGAATGATTGCCAACTAATAACTGCCTTATGCAGTAATGTTTGATTTGAATTCAAATTAGTTGCTGCAGGGCTGGAAACTTCTCCAACACCACTGTGCTGGACCATGTATTTGTATGTGTGTATACATTGTATTCGTTTTGGTACCATGTCTTTGATCTTTATAAGTTAATATAAGCTTGTGAATTTTTTCAGATGGGCTGGAGAGATGGACCCTCGTGTTATTTTCCGCAACATTGTCCAGAGGCCGCGGCATAAAGCTACTGGTAACGCTTAATTCCTTCATTTTCTATTTTATTTTTGTTCTTTCTAGAGGGAAGAAGTATTTAGATTCTTAATTCATAGGTTCTGTTATTTAGATGTTATGTAGTGTCTTTTTCTTTTTTTATTATGGACTGAGAGTTATTTATTTCAATCTCTTCCTATGGGCTTCTGTTTTTAGATGTTTGATGTAATGCC